>NW_027194760.1:0-47752 GCF_032444005.1 Ranitomeya imitator | reverse complement strand
ACCAGTCATTCGAAATGACTTCTCCATGCATTTTATGCATTGGTAAAAGCACTATGATGAAAAGTGTGATATGTTTTCAGGTATCTCCTATACTAATAGAGCCACATGCTCACCGGTTTGCCACATGATGTAGGCCTATGGACTGAACAAGAAACCACCAAAAATTTTAACCAGTCATCGTTCTCACAACACTGAGGACCAGTCATTCGAAATGACTTCTCCATGCATTTTATGCATTGGTAAAAGCACTATGATGAAAAGTGTGATATGTTTTCAGGTATCTCCTATACTAATAGAGCCACATGCTCACCGGTTTGCCACATGATGTAGGCCTATGGACTGAACAAGAAACCACCAAAAATTTTAACCAGTCATCGTTCTCACAACACTGAGGACCAGTCATTCGAAATGACTTCTCCATGCATTTTATGCATTGGTAAAAGCACTATGATGAAAAGTGTGATATGTTTTCAGGTATCTCCTATACTAATAGAGCCACATGCTCACCGGTTTGCCACATGATGTAGGCCTATGGACTGAACAAGAAACCACCAAAAATTTTAACCAGTCATCGTTCTCACAACACTGAGGACCAGTCATTCGAAATGACTTCTCCATGCATTTTATGCATTGGTAAAAGCACTATGATGAAAAGTGTGATATGTTTTCAGGTATCTCCTATACTAATAGAGCCACATGCTCACCGGTTTGCCACATGATGTAGGCCTATGGACTGAACAAGAAACCACCAAAAATTTTAACCAGTCATCGTTCTCACAACACTGAGGACCAGTCATTCGAAATGACTTCTCCATGCATTTTATGCATTGGTAAAAGCACTATGATGAAAAGTGTGATATGTTTTCAGGTATCTCCTATACTAATAGAGCCACATGCTCACCGGTTTGCCACATGATGTAGGCCTATGGACTGAACAAGAAACCACCAAAAATTTTAACCAGTCATCGTTCTCACAACACTGAGGACCAGTCATTCGAAATGACTTCTCCATGCATTTTATGCATTGGTAAAAGCACTATGATGAAAAGTGTGATATGTTTTCAGGTATCTCCTATACTAATAGAGCCACATGCTCACCGGTTTGCCACATGATGTAGGCCTATGGACTGAACAAGAAACCACCAAAAATTTTAACCAGTCATCGTTCTCACAACACTGAGGACCAGTCATTCGAAATGACTTCTCCATGCATTTTATGCATTGGTAAAAGCACTATGATGAAAAGTGTGATATGTTTTCAGGTATCTCCTATACTAATAGAGCCACATGCTCACCGGTTTGCCACATGATGTAGGCCTATGGACTGAACAAGAAACCACCAAAAATTTTAACCAGTCATCGTTCTCACAACACTGAGGACCAGTCATTCGAAATGACTTCTCCATGCATTTTATGCATTGGTAAAAGCACTATGATGAAAAGTGTGATATGTTTTCAGGTATCTCCTATACTAATAGAGCCACATGCTCACCGGTTTGCCACATGATGTAGGCCTATGGACTGAACAAGAAACCACCAAAAATTTTAACCAGTCATCGTTCTCACAACACTGAGGACCAGTCATTCGAAATGACTTCTCCATGCATTTTATGCATTGGTAAAAGCACTATGATGAAAAGTGTGATATGTTTTCAGGTATCTCCTATACTAATAGAGCCACATGCTCACCGGTTTGCCACATGATGTAGGCCTATGGACTGAACAAGAAACCACCAAAAATTTTAACCAGTCATCGTTCTCACAACACTGAGGACCAGTCATTCGAAATGACTTCTCCATGCATTTTATGCATTGGTAAAAGCACTATGATGAAAAGTGTGATATGTTTTCAGGTATCTCCTATACTAATAGAGCCACATGCTCACCGGTTTGCCACATGATGTAGGCCTATGTATCTGAACAAGAAACCACCAAAAATTTTAACCAGTCATCGTTCTCACAACACTGAGGACCAGTCATTCGAAATGACTTCTCCATGCATTTTATGCATTGGTAAAAGCACTATGATGAAAAGTGTGATATGTTTTCAGGTATCTCCTATACTAATAGAGCCACATGCTCACCGGTTTGCCACATGATGTAGGCCTATGGACTGAACAAGAAACCACCAAAAATTTTAACCAGTCATCGTTCTCACAACACTGAGGACCAGTCATTCGAAATGACTTCTCCATGCATTTTATGCATTGGTAAAAGCACTATGATGAAAAGTGTGATATGTTTTCAGGTATCTCCTATACTAATAGAGCCACATGCTCACCGGTTTGCCACATGATGTAGGCCTATGGACTGAACAAGAAACCACCAAAAATTTTAACCAGTCATCGTTCTCACAACACTGAGGACCAGTCATTCGAAATGACTTCTCCATGCATTTTATGCATTGGTAAAAGCTCTATGATGAAAAGTGTGATATGTTTTCAGGTATCTCCTATACTAATCGAGCCACATGCTCACCGGTTTGCCACATGATGTAGGCCTATGTACTGAACAAGAAACCACCAAAAATTTTAACCAGTCATCGTTCTCACAACACTGAGGACCAGTCATTCGAAATGACTTCTCCATGCATTTTATGCAATGGTAAAAGCACTATGATGAAAAGTGTGATATGTTTTCAGGTATCTCCTATACTAATAGAGCCACATGCTCACCGGTTTGCCACATGATGTAGGCCTATGGACTGAACAAGAAACCACCAAAAATTTTAACCAGTCATCGTTCTCACAACACTGAGGACCAGTCATTCGAAATGACTTCTCCATGCATTTTATGCATTGGTAAAAGCACTATGATGAAAGTGTGATATGTTTTCAGGTATCTCCTTATACTAATAGAGCCACATGCTCACCGGTTTGCCACATGATGTAGGCCTATGGACTGAACAAGAAACCACCAAAAATTTTAACCAGTCATCGTTCTCACAACACTGAGGACCAGTCATTCGAAATGACTTCTCCATGCATTTTATGCATTGGTAAAAGCACTATGATGAAAAGTGTGATATGTTTTCAGGTATCTCCTATACTAATAGAGCCACATGCTCACCGGTTTGCACATGATGTAGGCCTATGGACTGAACAAGAAACCACCAAAATTTTAACCAGTCATCGTTCTCACAACACTGAGGACCAGTCATTCGAAATGACTTCTCCATGCATTTTATGCATTGGTAAAAGCACTATGATGAAAAGTGTGATATGTTTTCAGGTATCTCCTATACTAATAGAGCCACATGCTCACCGGTTTGCCACATGATGTAGGCCTATGACTGAACAAGAAACCACCAAAAATTTTAACCAGTCATCGTTCTCACAACACTGAGGACCAGTCATTCGAAATGACTTCTCCATGCATTTTATGCATTGGTAAAAAGCACTATGATGAAAAGTGTGATATGTTTTCAGGTATCTCCTATACTAATAGAGCCACATGCTCACCGGTTTGCCACATGATGTAGGCCTATAGACTGAACAAGAAACCACCAAAAATTTTAACCAGTCATCGTTCTCACAACACTGAGGACCAGTCATTCGAAATGACTTTCTCCATGCATTTTATGCATTGGTAAAAGCTCTATGATGAAAAGTGTGATATGTTTTCAGGTATCTCCTATACTAATAGAGCCACATGCTCACCGGTTGCCACATGATGTAGGCCTATGTACTGAACAAGAAACCACCAAAAATTTTAACCAGTCATCGTTCTCACAACACTGAGGACCAGTCATTCGAAATGACTTCTCCATGCATTTTATGCATTGGTAAAAGCACTATGATGAAAAGTGTGATATGTTTTCAGGTATCTCCTATACTAATAGAGCCACATGCTCACCGGTTTGCCACATGATGTAGGCCTATGGACTGAACAAGAAACCACCAAAAATTTTAACCAGTCATCGTTCTCACAACACTGAGGACCAGTCATTCGAAATGACTTCTCCATGCATTTTATGCATTGGTAAAAGCACTATGATAAAAAGTGTGATATGTTTTCAGGTATCTCCTATACTAATAGAGCCACATGCTCACCGGTTTGCCACATGATGTAGGCCTATGGACTGAACAAGAAACCACCAAAAATTTTAACCAGTCATCGTTCTCACAACACTGAGGACCAGTCATTCGAAATGACTTCTCCATGCATTTTATGCATTGGTAAAAGCACTATGATGAAAAGTGTGATATGTTTTCAGGTATCTCCTATACTAATAGAGCCACATGCTCACCGGTTTGCCACATGTTGTAGGCCTATGGACTGAACAAGAAACCACCAAAAATTTTAACCAGTCATCGTTCTCACAACACTGAGGACCAGTCATTCGAAATGACTTCTCCATGCTTTTTATGCATTGGTAAAAGCACTATGATGAAAAGTGTGATATGTTTTCAGGTATCTCCTATACTAATAGAGCCACATGCTCACCGGTTTTCCACATGATGTAGGCTAATGGACTGAACAAGAAACCACCAAAAATTTTAACCAGTCATCGTTCTCACAACACTGAGGGCCAGTCATTCGAAATGACTTCTCCATGCATTTTATGCATTGGTAAAAGCACTATGATGAAAAGTGTGATATGTTTTCAGGTATCTCCTATACTAATAGAGCCACATGCTCACCGGTTTGCCACATGATGTAGGCTAATGGACTGAACAAGAAACCACCAAAAATTTTAACCAGTCATCGTTCTCACAACACTGAGGACCAGTCATTCGAAATGACTTCTCCATGCATTTTATGCATTGGTAAAAGCACTATGATGAAAAGTGTGATATGTTTTCAGGTATCTCCTATACTAATAGAGCCACATGCTCACCGGTTTGCCACATGATGTAGGCCTATGGACTGAACAAGAAACCACCAAAAATTTTAACCAGTCATCGTTCTCACAACACTGAGGACCAGTCATTCGAAATGACTTCTCCATGCATTTTATGCATTGGTAAAAGCTCTATGATGAAAAGTGTGATATGTTTTCAGGTATCTCCTATACTAATAGAGCCACATGCTCACCGGTTTGCCACATGATGTAGGCCTATGTACTGAACAAGAAACCACCAAAAATTTTAACCAGTCATCGTTCTCACAACACTGAGGACCAGTCATTCGAAATGACTTCTCCATGCATTTTATGCATTGGTAAAAGCACTATGATGAAAAGTGTGATATGTTTTCAGGTATCTCCTATACTAATAGAGCCACATGCTCACCGGTTTGCCACATGATGTAGGCCTATGGACTGAACAAGAAACCACCAAAAATTTTAACCAGTCATCGTTCTCACAACACTGAGGACCAGTCATTCGAAATGACTTCTCCATGCATTTTATGCATTGGTAAAAGCACTATGATGAAAAGTGTGATATGTTTTCAGGTATCTCCTATACTAATAGAGCCACATGCTCACCGGTTTGCCACATGATGTAGGCCTATGGACTGAACAAGAAACCACCAAAAATTTTAACCAGTCATCGTTCTCACAACACTGAGGACCAGTCATTCGAAATGACTTCTCCATGCATTTTATGCATTGGTAAAAGCACTATGATGAAAAGTGTGATATGTTTTCAGGTATCTCCTATACTAATAGAGCCACATGCTCACCGGTTTGCCACATGATGTAGGCTAATGGACTGAACAAGAAACCACCAAAAATTTTAACCAGTCATCGTTCTCACAACACTGAGGACCAGTCATTCGAAATGACTTCTCCATGCATTTTATGCATTGGTAAAAGCACTATGATGAAAAGTGTGATATGTTTTCAGGTATCTCCTATACTAATAGAGCCACATGCTCACCGGTTTGCCACATGATGTAGGCTAATGGACTGAACAAGAAACCACCAAAAATTTTAACCAGTCATCGTTCTCACAACACTGAGGACCCGTCATTCGAAATGACTTCTCCATGCATTTTTTGCATTGGTAAAAGCACTATGATGAAAAGTGTGATATGTTTTCAGGTATCTCCTATACTAATAGAGCCACATGCTCACCGGTTTGCCACATGATGTAGGCCTATGGACTGAACAAGAAACCACCAAAAATTTTAACCAGTCATCGTTCTCACAACACTGAGGACCAGTCATTCGAAATGACTTCTCCATGCATTTTATGCATTGGTAAAAGCACTATGATGAAAAGTGTGATATGTTTTCAGGTATCTCCTATACTAATAGAGCCACATGCTCACCGGTTTGCCACATGATGTAGGCCTATGGACTGAACAAGAAACCACCAAAAATTTTAACCAGTCATCGTTCTCACAACACTGAGGACCAGTCATTCGAAATGACTTCTCCATGCATTTTATGCATTGGTAAAAGCACTATGATGAAAAGTGTGATATGTTTTCAGGTATCTCCTATACTAATAGAGCCACATGCTCACCGGTTTGCCACATGATGTAGGCCTATGGACTGAACAAGAAACCACCAAAAATTTTAACCAGTCATCGTTCTCACAACACTGAGGACCAGTCATTCGAAATGACTTCTCCATGCATTTTATGCATTGGTAAAAGCACTATGATGAAAAGTGTGATATGTTTTCAGGTATCTCCTATACTAATAGAGCCACATGCTCACCGGTTTGCCACATGATGTAGGCCTATGGACTGAACAAGAAACCACCAAAAATTTTAACCAGTCATCGTTCTCACAACACTGAGGACCAGTCATTCGAAATGACTTCTCCATGCATTTTATGCATTGGTAAAAGCACTATGATGAAAAGTGTGATATGTTTTCAGGTATCTCCTATACTAATAGAGCCACATGCTCACCGGTTTGCCACATGATGTAGGCCTATGGACTGAACAAGAAACCACCAAAAATTTTAACCAGTCATCGTTCTCACAACACTGAGGACCAGTCATTCGAAATGACTTCTCCATGCATTTTATGCATTGGTAAAAGCACTATGATGAAAAGTGTGATATGTTTTCAGGTATCTCCTATACTAATAGAGCCACATGCTCACCGGTTTGCCACATGATGTAGGCCTATAGACTGAACAAGAAACCACCAAAAATTTTAACCAGTCATCGTTCTCACAACACTGAGGACCAGTCATTCGAAATGACTTCTCCATGCATTTTATGCATTGGTAAAAGCTCTATGATGAAAAGTGTGATATGTTTTCAGGTATCTCCTATACTAATAGAGCCACATGCTCACCGGTTTGCCACATGATGTAGGCCTATGTACTGAACAAGAAACCACCAAAAATTTTAACCAGTCATCGTTCTCACAACACTGAGGACCAGTCATTCGAAATGACTTCTCCATGCATTTTATGCATTGGTAAAAGCACTATGATGAAAAGTGTGATATGTTTTCAGGTATCTCCTATACTAATAGAGCCACATGCTCACCGGTTTGCCACATGATGTAGGCCTATGGACTGAACAAGAAACCACCAAAAATTTTAACCAGTCATCGTTCTCACAACACTGAGGACCAGTCATTCGAAATGACTTCTCCATGCATTTTATGCATTGGTAAAAGCACTATGATAAAAAGTGTGATATGTTTTCAGGTATCTCCTATACTAATAGAGCCACATGCTCACCGGTTTGCCACATGATGTAGGCCTATGGACTGAACAAGAAACCACCAAAAATTTTAACCAGTCATCGTTCTCACAACACTGAGGACCAGTCATTCGAAATGACTTCTCCATGCATTTTATGCATTGGTAAAAGCACTATGATGAAAAGTGTGATATGTTTTCAGGTATCTCCTATACTAATAGAGCCACATGCTCACCGGTTTGCCACATGTTGTAGGCCTATGGACTGAACAAGAAACCACCAAAAATTTTAACCAGTCATCGTTCTCACAACACTGAGGACCAGTCATTCGAAATGACTTCTCCATGCTTTTTATGCATTGGTAAAAGCACTATGATGAAAAGTGTGATATGTTTTCAGGTATCTCCTATACTAATAGAGCCACATGCTCACCGGTTTTCCACATGATGTAGGCTAATGGACTGAACAAGAAACCACCAAAAATTTTAACCAGTCATCGTTCTCACAACACTGAGGGCCAGTCATTCGAAATGACTTCTCCATGCATTTTATGCATTGGTAAAAGCACTATGATGAAAAGTGTGATATGTTTTCAGGTATCTCCTATACTAATAGAGCCACATGCTCACCGGTTTGCCACATGATGTAGGCTAATGGACTGAACAAGAAACCACCAAAAATTTTAACCAGTCATCGTTCTCACAACACTGAGGACCAGTCATTCGAAATGACTTCTCCATGCATTTTATGCATTGGTAAAAGCACTATGATGAAAAGTGTGATATGTTTTCAGGTATCTCCTATACTAATAGAGCCACATGCTCACCGGTTTGCCACATGATGTAGGCCTATGGACTGAACAAGAAACCACCAAAAATTTTAACCAGTCATCGTTCTCACAACACTGAGGACCAGTCATTCGAAATGACTTCTCCATGCATTTTATGCATTGGTAAAAGCTCTATGATGAAAAGTGTGATATGTTTTCAGGTATCTCCTATACTAATAGAGCCACATGCTCACCGGTTTGCCACATGATGTAGGCCTATGTACTGAACAAGAAACCACCAAAAATTTTAACCAGTCATCGTTCTCACAACACTGAGGACCAGTCATTCGAAATGACTTCTCCATGCATTTTATGCATTGGTAAAAGCACTATGATGAAAAGTGTGATATGTTTTCAGGTATCTCCTATACTAATAGAGCCACATGCTCACCGGTTTGCCACATGATGTAGGCCTATGGACTGAACAAGAAACCACCAAAAATTTTAACCAGTCATCGTTCTCACAACACTGAGGACCAGTCATTCGAAATGACTTCTCCATGCATTTTATGCATTGGTAAAAGCACTATGATGAAAAGTGTGATATGTTTTCAGGTATCTCCTATACTAATAGAGCCACATGCTCACCGGTTTGCCACATGATGTAGGCCTATGGACTGAACAAGAAACCACCAAAAATTTTAACCAGTCATCGTTCTCACAACACTGAGGACCAGTCATTCGAAATGACTTCTCCATGCATTTTATGCATTGGTAAAAGCACTATGATGAAAAGTGTGATATGTTTTCAGGTATCTCCTATACTAATAGAGCCACATGCTCACCGGTTTGCCACATGATGTAGGCTAATGGACTGAACAAGAAACCACCAAAAATTTTAACCAGTCATCGTTCTCACAACACTGAGGACCAGTCATTCGAAATGACTTCTCCATGCATTTTATGCATTGGTAAAAGCACTATGATGAAAAGTGTGATATGTTTTCAGGTATCTCCTATACTAATAGAGCCACATGCTCACCGGTTTGCCACATGATGTAGGCTAATGGACTGAACAAGAAACCACCAAAAATTTTAACCAGTCATCGTTCTCACAACACTGAGGACCCGTCATTCGAAATGACTTCTCCATGCATTTTTTGCATTGGTAAAAGCACTATGATGAAAAGTGTGATATGTTTTCAGGTATCTCCTATACTAATAGAGCCACATGCTCACCGGTTTGCCACATGATGTAGGCCTATGGACTGAACAAGAAACCACCAAAAATTTTAACCAGTCATCGTTCTCACAACACTGAGGACCAGTCATTCGAAATGACTTCTCCATGCATTTTATGCATTGGTAAAAGCACTATGATGAAAAGTGTGATATGTTTTCAGGTATCTCCTATACTAATAGAGCCACATGCTCACCGGTTTGCCACATGATGTAGGCCTATGGACTGAACAAGAAACCACCAAAAATTTTAACCAGTCATCGTTCTCACGACACTGAGGACCAGTCATTCGAAATGACTTCTCCATGCATTTTATGCATTGGTAAAAGCACTATGATGAAAAGTGTGATATGTTTTCAGGTATCTCCTATACTAATAGAGCCACATGCTCACCGGTTTGCCACATGTTGTAGGCCTATGGACTGAACAAGAAACCACCAAAAATTTTAACCAGTCATCGTTCTCACAACACTGAGGACCAGTCATTCGAAATGACTTCTCCATGCATTTTATGCATTGGTAAAAGCACTATGATGAAAAGTGTGATATGTTTTCAGGTATCTCCTATACTAATAGAGCCACATGCTCACCGGTTTGCCACATGATGTAGGCTAATGGACTGAACAAGAAACCACCAAAAATTTTAACCAGTCATCGTTCTCACAACACTGAGGACCCGTCATTCGAAATGACTTCTCCATGCATTTTATGCATTGGTAAAAGCACTATGATGAAAAGTGTGATATGTTTTCAGGTATCTCCTATACTAATAGAGCCACATGCTCACCGGTTTGCCACATGATGTAGGCCTATGGACTGAACAAGAAACCACCAAAAATTTTAACCAGTCATCGTTCTCACAACACTGAGGACCAGTCATTCGAAATGACTTCTCCATGCATTTTATGCATTGGTAAAAGCACTATGATGAAAAGTGTGATATGTTTTCAGGTATCTCCTATACTAATAGAGCCACATGCTCACCGGTTTGCCACATGTTGTAGGCCTATGGACTGAACAAGAAACCACCAAAAATTTTAACCAGTCATCGTTCTCACAACACTGAGGACCAGTCATTCGAAATGACTTCTCCATGCATTTTATGCATTGGTAAAAGCACTATGATGAAAAGTGTGATATGTTTTCAGGTATCTCCTATACTAATAGAGCCACATGCTCACCGGTTTTCCACATGATGTAGGCTAATGGACTGAACAAGAAACCACCAAAAATTTTAACCAGTCATCGTTCTCACAACACTGAGGGCCAGTCATTCGAAATGACTTCTCCATGCATTTTATGCATTGGTAAAAGCACTATGATGAAAAGTGTGATATGTTTTCAGGTATCTCCTATACTAATAGAGCCACATGCTCACCGGTTTGCCACATGATGTAGGCTAATGGACTGAACAAGAAACCACCAAAAATTTTAACCAGTCATCGTTCTCACAACACTGAGGACCAGTCATTCGAAATGACTTCTCCATGCATTTTATGCATTGGTAAAAGCACTATGATGAAAAGTGTGATATGTTTTCAGGTATCTCCTATACTAATAGAGCCACATGCTCACCGGTTTGCCACATGATGTAGGCCTATGGACTGAACAAGAAACCACCAAAAATTTTAACCAGTCATCGTTCTCACAACACTGAGGACCAGTCATTCGAAATGACTTCTCCATGCATTTTATGCATTGGTAAAAGCTCTATGATGAAAAGTGTGATATGTTTTCAGGTATCTCCTATACTAATAGAGCCACATGCTCACCGGTTTGCCACATGATGTAGGCCTATGTACTGAACAAGAAACCACCAAAAATTTTAACCAGTCATCGTTCTCACAACACTGAGGACCAGTCATTCGAAATGACTTCTCCATGCATTTTATGCATTGGTAAAAGCACTATGATGAAAAGTGTGATATGTTTTCAGGTATCTCCTATACTAATAGAGCCACATGCTCACCGGTTTGCCACATGATGTAGGCCTATGGACTGAACAAGAAACCACCAAAAATTTTAACCAGTCATCGTTCTCACAACACTGAGGACCAGTCATTCGAAATGACTTCTCCATGCATTTTATGCATTGGTAAAAGCACTATGATGAAAAGTGTGATATGTTTTCAGGTATCTCCTATACTAATAGAGCCACATGCTCACCGGTTTGCCACATGATGTAGGCCTATGGACTGAACAAGAAACCACCAAAAATTTTAACCAGTCATAGTTCTCACAACACTGAGGACCAGTCATTCGAAATGACTTCTCCATGCATTTTATGCATTGGTAAAAGCACTATGATGAAAAGTGTGATATGTTTTCAGGTATCTCCTATACTAATAGAGCCACATGCTCACCGGTTTGCCACATGATGTAGGCTAATGGACTGAACAAGAAACCACCAAAAATTTTAACCAGTCATCGTTCTCACAACACTGAGGACCAGTCATTCGAAATGACTTCTCCATGCATTTTATGCATTGGTAAAAGCACTATGATGAAAAGTGTGATATGTTTTCAGGTATCTCCTATACTAATAGAGCCACATGCTCACCGGTTTGCCACATGATGTAGGCTAATGGACTGAACAAGAAACCACCAAAAATTTTAACCAGTCATCGTTCTCACAACACTGAGGACCCGTCATTCGAAATGACTTCTCCATGCATTTTTTGCATTGGTAAAAGCACTATGATGAAAAGTGTGATATGTTTTCAGGTATCTCCTATACTAATAGAGCCACATGCTCACCGGTTTGCCACATGATGTAGGCCTATGGACTGAACAAGAAACCACCAAAAATTTTAACCAGTCATCGTTCTCACAACACTGAGGACCAGTCATTCGAAATGACTTCTCCATGCATTTTATGCATTGGTAAAAGCACTATGATGAAAAGTGTGATATGTTTTCAGGTATCTCCTATACTAATAGAGCCACATGCTCACCGGTTTGCCACATGATGTAGGCCTATGGACTGAACAAGAAACCACCAAAAATTTTAACCAGTCATCGTTCTCACGACACTGAGGACCAGTCATTCGAAATGACTTCTCCATGCATTTTATGCATTGGTAAAAGCACTATGATGAAAAGTGTGATATGTTTTCAGGTATCTCCTATACTAATAGAGCCACATGCTCACCGGTTTGCCACATGTTGTAGGCCTATGGACTGAACAAGAAACCACCAAAAATTTTAACCAGTCATCGTTCTCACAACACTGAGGACCAGTCATTCGAAATGACTTCTCCATGCATTTTATGCATTGGTAAAAGCACTATGATGAAAAGTGTGATATGTTTTCAGGTATCTCCTATACTAATAGAGCCACATGCTCACCGGTTTGCCACATGATGTAGGCTAATGGACTGAACAAGAAACCACCAAAAATTTTAACCAGTCATCGTTCTCACAACACTGAGGACCCGTCATTCGAAATGACTTCTCCATGCATTTTATGCATTGGTAAAAGCACTATGATGAAAAGTGTGATATGTTTTCAGGTATCTCCTATACTAATAGAGCCACATGCTCACCGGTTTGCCACATGATGTAGGCCCATGGACTGAACAAGAAACCACCAAAAATTTTAACCAGTCATCGTTCTCACAACACTGAGGACCAGTCATTCGAAATGACTTCTCCATGCATTTTATGCATTGGTAAAAGCACTATGATGAAAAGTGTGATATGTTTTCAGGTATCTCCTATACTAATAGAGCCACATGCTCACCGGTTTGCCACATGATGTAGGCTAATGGACTGAACAAGAAACCACCAAAAATTTTAACCAGTCATCGTTCTCACAACACTGAGGACCAGTCATTTGAAATGACTTCTCCATGCATTTTATGCATTGGTAAAAGCACTATGATGAAAAGTGTGATATGTTTTCAGGTATCTCCTATACTAATAGAGCCACATGCTCACCGGTTTGCCACATGATGTAGGCTAATGGACTGAACAAGAAACCACCAAAAATTTTAACCAGTCATCGTTCTCACAACACTGAGGACCCGTCATTCGAAATGACTTCTCCATGCATTTTATGCATTGGTAAAAGCACTATGATGAAAAGTGTGATATGTTTTCAGGTATCTCCTATACTAATAGAGCCACATGCTCACCGGTTTGCCACATGATGTAGGCCTATGGACTGAACAAGAAACCACCAAAAATTTTAACCAGTCATCGTTCTCACAACACTGAGGACCAGTCATTCGAAATGACTTCTCCATGCATTTTATGCATTGGTAAAAGCACTATGATGAAAAGTGTGATATGTTTTCAGGTATCTCCTATACTAATAGAGCCACATGCTCACCGGTTTGCCACATGATGTAGGCCTATGGACTGAACAAGAAACCACCAAAAATTTTAACCAGTCATCGTTCTCACAACACTGAGGACCAGTCATTCGAAATGACTTCTCCATGCATTTTATGCATTGGTAAAAGCACTATGATGAAAAGTGTGATATGTTTTCAGGTATCTCCTATACTAATAGAGCCACATGCTCACCGGTTTGCCACATGTTGTAGGCCTATGGACTGAACAAGAAACCACCAAAAATTTTAACCAGTCATCGTTCTCACAACACTGAGGACCAGTCATTCGAAATGACTTCTCCATGCATTTTATGCATTGGTAAAAGCACTATGATGAAAAGTGTGATATGTTTTCAGGTATCTCCTATACTAATAGAGCCACATGCTCACCGGTTTGCCACATGATGTAGGCTAATGGACTGAACAAGAAACCACCAAAAATTTTAACCAGTCATCGTTCTCACAACACTGAGGACCCGTCATTCGAAATGACTTCTCCATGCATTTTATGCATTGGTAAAAGCACTATGATGAAAAGTGTGATATGTTTTCAGGTATCTCCTATACTAATAGAGCCACATGCTCACCGGTTTGCCACATGATGTAGGCCCATGGACTGAACAAGAAACCACCAAAAATTTTAACCAGTCATCGTTCTCACAACACTGAGGACCAGTCATTCGAAATGACTTCTCCATGCATTTTATGCATTGGTAAAAGCACTATGATGAAAAGTGTGATATGTTTTCAGGTATCTCCTATACTAATAGAGCCACATGCTCACCGGTTTGCCACATGATGTAGGCTAATGGACTGAACAAGAAACCACCAAAAATTTTAACCAGTCATCGTTCTCACAACACTGAGGACCAGTCATTCGAAATGACTTCTCCATGCATTTTATGCATTGGTAAAAGCACTATGATGAAAAGTGTGATATGTTTTCAGGTATCTCCTATACTAATAGAGCCACATGCTCACCGGTTTGCCACATGATGTAGGCTAATGGACTGAACAAGAAACCACCAAAAATTTTAACCAGTCATCGTTCTCACAACACTGAGGACCCGTCATTCGAAATGACTTCTCCATGCATTTTATGCATTGGTAAAAGCACTATGATGAAAAGTGTGATATGTTTTCAGGTATCTCCTATACTAATAGAGCCACATGCTCACCGGTTTGCCACATGATGTAGGCCTATGGACTGAACAAGAAACCACCAAAAATTTTAACCAGTCATCGTTCTCACAACACTGAGGACCAGTCATTCGAAATGACTTCTCCATGCATTTTATGCATTGGTAAAAGCACTATGATGAAAAGTGTGATATGTTTTCAGGTATCTCCTATACTAATAGAGCCACATGCTCACCGGTTTGCCACATGATGTAGGCCTATGGACTGAACAAGAAACCACCAAAAATTTTAACCAGTCATCGTTCTCACAACACTGAGGACCAGTCATTCGAAATGACTTCTCCATGCATTTTATGCATTGGTAAAAGCACTATGATGAAAAGTGTGATATGTTTTCAGGTATCTCCTATACTAATAGAGCCACATGCTCACCGGTTTGCCACATGATGTAGGCCTATGGACTGAACAAGAAACCACCAAAAATTTTAACCAGTCATCGTTCTCACAACACTGAGGACCAGTCATTCGAAATGACTTCTCCATGCATTTTATGCATTGGTAAAAGCACTATGATGAAAAGTGTGATATGTTTTCAGGTATCTCCTATACTAATAGAGCCACATGCTCACCGGTTTGCCACATGTTGTAGGCCTATGGACTGAACAAGAAACCACCAAAAATTTTAACCAGTCATCGTTCTCACAACACTGAGGACCAGTCATTCGAAATGACTTCTCCATGCATTTTATGCATTGGTAAAAGCACTATGATGAAAAGTGTGATATGTTTTCAGGTATCTCCTATACTAATAGAGCCACATGCTCACCGGTTTGCCACATGATGTAGGCTAATGGACTGAACAAGAAACCACCAAAAATTTTAACCAGTCATCGTTCTCACAACACTGAGGACCCGTCATTCGAAATGACTTCTCCATGCATTTTATGCATTGGTAAAAGCACTATGATGAAAAGTGTGATATGTTTTCAGGTATCTCCTATACTAATAGAGCCACATGCTCACCGGTTTGCCACATGATGTAGGCCTATGGACTGAACAAGAAACCACCAAAAATTTTAACCAGTCATCGTTCTCACAACACTGAGGACCAGTCATTCGAAATGACTTCTCTATGCATTTTATGCATTGGTAAAAGCACTATGATGAAAAGTGTGATATGTTTTCAGGTATCTCCTATACTAATAGAGCCACATGCTCACCGGTTTGCCACATGATGTAGGCTAATGGACTGAACAAGAAACCACCAAAAATTTTAACCAGTCATCGTTCTCACAACACTGAGGACCAGTCATTCGAAATGACTTCTCCATGCATTTTATGCATTGGTAAAAGCACTATGATGAAAAGTGTGATATGTTTTCAGGTATCTCCTATACTAATAGAGCCACATGCTCACCGGTTTGCCACATGATGTAGGCCTATGGACTGAACAAGAAACCACCAAAAATTTTAACCAGTCATCGTTCTCACAACACTGAGGACCAGTCATTCGAAATGACTTCTCCATGCATTTTATGCATTGGTAAAAGCACTATGATGAAAAGTGTGATATGTTTTCAGGTATCTCCTATACTAATAGAGCCACATGCTCACCGGTTTGCCACATGATGTAGGCCTATGGACTGAACAAGAAACCACCAAAAATTTTAACCAGTCATCGTTCTCACAACACTGAGGACCAGTCATTCGAAATGACTTCTCCATGCATTGTATGCATTGGTAAAAGCACTATGATGAAAAGTGTGATATGTTTTCAGTTATCTCCTATACTAATAGAGCCACATGCTCACCGGTTTGCCACATGATGTAGGCCTATGGACTGAACAAGAAACCACCAAAAATTTTAACCAGTCATCGTTCTCACAACACTGAGGACCAGTCATTCGAAATGACTTCTCCATGCATTTTATGCATTGGTAAAAGCACTATGATGAAAAGTGTGATATGTTTTCAGGTATCTCCTATACTAATAGAGCCACATGCTCACCGGTTTGCCACATGATGTAGGCCTATGGACTGAACAAGAAACCACCAAAAATGTTAACCAGTCATCGTTCTCACAACATTGAGGACCAGTCATTCGAAATGACTTCTCCATGCATTTTATGCATTGGTAAAAGCACTATGATGAAAAGTGTGATATGTTTTCAGGTATCTCCTATACTAATAGAGCCACATGCTCACCGGTTTGCCACATGATGTAGGCCTATGGACTGAACAAGAAACCACCAAAAATTTTAACCAGTCATCGTTCTCACAACACTGAGGACCAGTCATTCGAAATGACTTCTCCATGCATTTTATGCATTGGTAAAAGCACTATGATGAAAAGTGTGATATGTTTTCAGGTATCTCCTATACTAATAGAGCCACATGCTCACCGGTTTGCCACATGATGTAGGCCTATGGACTGAACAAGAAACCACCAAAAATTTTAACCAGTCATCGTTCTCACAACACTGAGGACCAGTCATTCGAAATGACTTCTCCATGCATTTTATGCATTGGTAAAAGCACTATGATGAAAAGTGTGATATGTTTTCAGGTATCTCCTATACTAATAGAGCCACATGCTCACCGGTTTGCCACATGATGTAGGCCTATGGACTGAACAAGAAACCACCAAAAATTTTAACCAGTCATCGTTCTCACAACACTGAGGACCAGTCATTCGAAATGACTTCTCCATGCATTTTATGCATTGGTAAAAGCACTATGATGAAAAGTGTGATATGTTTTCAGGTATCTCCTATACTAATAGAGCCACATGCTCACCGGTTTGCCACATGATGTAGGCCTATGGACTGAACAAGAAATCACCAAAAATTTTAACCAGTCATCGTTCTCACAACACTGAGGGCCAGTCATTCGAAATGACTTCTCCATGCATTTTATGCATTGGTAAAAGCACTATGATGAAAAGTGTGATATGTTTTCAGGTATCTCCTATACTAATAGAGCCACATGCTCACCGGTTTGCCACATGATGTAGGCCTATGGACTGAACAAGAAACCACCAAAAATTTTAACCAGTCATCGTTCTCACAACACTGAGGACCAGTCATTCGAAATGACTTCTCCATGCATTTTATGCATTGGTAAAAGCACTATGATGAAAAGTGTGATATGTTTTCAGGTATCTCCTATACTAATAGAGCCACATGCTCACCGGTTTGCCACATGATGTAGGCCTATGGACTGAACAAGAAACCACCAAAAATTTTAACCAGTCATCGTTCTCACAACACTGAGGACCAGTCATTCGAAATGACTTCTCCATGCATTTTATGCATTGGTAAAAGCACTATGATGAAAAGTGTGATATGTTTTCAGGTATCTCCTATACTAATAGAGCCACATGCTCACCGGTTTGCCACATGATGTAGGCCTATGGACTGAACAAGAAACCACCAAAAATTTTAACCAGTCATCGTTCTCACAACACTGAGGACCAGTCATTCGAAATGACTTCTCCATGCATTTTATGCATTGGTAAAAGCACTATGATGAAAAGTGTGATATGTTTTCAGGTATCTCCTATACTAATAGAGCCACATGCTCACCGGTTTGCCACATGATGTAGGCCTATGGACTGAACAAGAAACCACCAAAAATTTTAACCAGTCATCGTTCTCACAACACTGAGGACCAGTCATTCGAAATGACTTCTCCATGCATTTTATGCATTGGTAAAAGCACTATGATGAAAAGTGTAATATGTTTTCAGGTGTCTCCTATACTAATAGAGCCACATGCTCACCGGTTTGCCACATGATGTAGGCCTATGGACTGAACAAGAAACCACCAAAAATTTTAACCAGTCATCGTTCTCACAACACTGAGGACCAGTCATTCGAAATGACTTCTCCATGCATTTTATGCATTGGTAAAAGCACTATGATGAAAAGTGTGATATGTTTTCAGGTATCTCCTATACTAATAGAGCCACATGCTCACCGGTTTGCCACATGATGTAGGCCTATGGACTGAACAAGAAACCACCAAAAATTTTAACCAGTCATCGTTCTCACAACACTGAGGACCAGTCATTCGAAATGACTTCTCCATGCATTTTATGCATTGGTAAAAGCACTATGATGAAAAGTGTGATATGTTTTCAGGTATCTCCTTTACTAATAGAGCCACATGCTCACCGGATTGCCACATGATGTAGGCCTATGGACTGAACAAGAAACCACCAAAAATTTTAACCAGTCATCGTTCTCACAACACTGAGGACCAGTCATTCGAAATGACTTCTCCATGCATTTTATGCATTGGTAAAAGCACTATGATGAAAAGTGTGATATGTTTTCAGGTATCTCCTATACTAATAGAGCCACATGCTCACCGGTTTGCCACATGATGTAGGCCTATGGAATGAACAGGAAACCACCAAAAATTTTAACCAGTCATCGTTCTCACAACACTGAGGACCAGTCATTCGAAATGACTTCTCCATGCATTTTATGCATTGGTAAAAGCACTATGATGAAAAGTGTGATATGTTTTCAGGTATCTCCTATACTAATAGAGCCACATGCTCACCGGTTTGCCACATGATGTAGGCCTATGGACTGAACAAGAAACCACCAAAAATTTTAACCAGTCATCGTTCTCACAACACTGAGGACCAGTCATTCGAAATGACTTCTCCATGCATTTTATGCATCGGTAAAAGCACTATGATGAAAAGTGTGATATGTTTTCAGGTATCTCCTATACTAATAGAGCCACATGCTCACCGGTTTGCCACATGATGTAGGCTAATGGACTGAACAAGAAACCACCAAAAATTTTAACCAGTCATCGTTCTCACAACACTGAGGACCAGTCATTCGAAATGACTTCTCCATGCATTTTATGCATTGGTAAAAGCACTATGATGAAAAGTGTGATATGTTTTCAGGTATCTCCTATACTAATAGAGCCACATGCTCACCGGTTTGCCACATGATGTAGGCTAATGGACTGAACAAGAAACCACCAAAAATTTTAACCAGTCATCGTTCTCACAACACTGAGGACCAGTCATTCGAAATAACTTCTCCATGCATTTTATGCATTGGTAAAAGCACTATGATGAAAAGTGTGATATGTTTTCAGGTATCTCCTATACTAATAGAGCCACATGCTCACCGGTTTGCCACATGATGTAGGCCTATGGACTGAACAAGAAACCACCAAAAATTCTAACCAGTCATCGTTCTCACAACACTGAGGACCAGTCATTCGAAATGACTTCTCCATGCATTTTATGCATTGGTAAAAGCACTATGATGAAAAGTGTGATATGTTTTCAGGTATCTCCTATACTAATAGAGCCACATGCTCACCGGTTTGCCACATGATGTAGGCCTATGGACTGAACAAGAAACCACCAAAAATTTTAACCAGTCATCGTTCTCACAACACTGAGGACCAGTCATTCGAAATGACTTCTCCATGCATTTTATGCATTGGTAAAAGCACTATGATGAAAAGTGTGATATGTTTTCAGGTATCTCCTATACTAATAGAGCCACATGCTCACTGGTTTGCCACATGATGTAGGCCTATGGACTGAACAAGAAACCACCAAATATTTTAACCAGTCATCGTTCTCACAACACTGAGGACCAGTCATTCGAAATGACTTCTCCAGTCATTTTATGCATTGGTAAAAGCACTATGATGAAAAGTGTGATATATTTTCAGGTATCTCCTATACTAATAGAGCCACATGCTCACCGGTTTGCCACATGATGTAGACCTATGGACTGAACAAGAAACCACCAAAAATTTTAACCAGTCATCGTTCTCACAACACTGAGGACCAGTCATTCGAAATGACTTCTCCATGCATTTTATGCATTGGTAAAAGCACTATGATGAAAAGTGTGATATGTTTTCAGGTATCTCCTATACTAATAGAGCCACATGCTCACCGGTTTGCCACATGATGTAGGCCTATGGACTGAACAAGAAACCATCAAAAATTTTAACCAGTCATCGTTCTCACAACACTGAGGACCAGTCATTCGAAATGACTTCTCCATGCATTTTATGCATTGGTAAAAGCACTATGATGAAAAGTGTGATATGTTTTCAGGTATCTCCTATACTAATAGAGCCACATGCTCACCGGTTTGCCACATGATGTAGGCTAATGGACTGAACAAGAAACCACCAAAAATTTTAACCAGTCATCGTTCTCACAACACTGAGGACCAGTCATTCAAACTGACTTCTCCATGCATTTTATGCATTGGTAAAAGCACTATGATGAAAAGTGTGATATGTTTTCAGGTATCTCCTATACTAATAGAGCCACATGCTCACCGGTTTGCCACATGATGTAGGCTAATGGACTGAACAAGAAACCACCAAAAATTTTAACCAGTCATCGTTCTCACAACACTGAGGACCAGTCATTCGAAATGACTTCTCCATGCATTTTATGCATTGGTAAAAGCACTATGATGAAAAGTGTGATATGTTTTCAGGTATCTCCTATACTAATAGAGCCACATGCTCACCGGTTTGCCACATGATGTAGGCCTATGGACTGAACAAGAAACCACCAAAAATTTTAACCAGTCATCGTTCTCACAACACTGAGGACCAGTCATTCGAAATGACTTCTCCATGCATTTTATGCATTGGTAAAAGCACTATGATGAAAAGTGTGATATGTTTTCAGGTATCTCCTATACTAATAGAGCCACATGCTCACCGGTTTGCCACATGATGTAGGCCTATGGACTGAACAAGAAACCACCAAAAATTTTAACCAGTCATCGTTCTCACAACACTGAGGACCAGTCATTCGAAATGACTTCTCCATGCATTTTATGCATCGGTAAAAGCACTATGATGAAAAGTGTGATATGTTTTCAGGTATCTCCTATACTAATAGAGCCACATGCTCACCGGTTTGCCACATGATGTAGGCTAATGGACTGAACAAGAAACCACCAAAAATTTTAACCAGTCATCGTTCTCACAACACTGAGGACCAGTCATTCGAAATGACTTCTCCATGCATTTTATGCATTGGTAAAAGCACTATGATGAAAAGTGTGATATGTTTTCAGGTATCTCCTATACTAATAGAGCCACATGCTCACCGGTTTGCCACATGATGTAGGCCTATGGACTGAACAAGAAACCACCAAAAATTTTAACCAGTCATCGTTCTCACAACACTGAGGACCAGTCATTCGAAATAACTTCTCCATGCATTTTATGCATTGGTAAAAGCACTATGATGAAAAGTGTGATATGTTTTCAGGTATCTCCTATACTAATAGAGCCACATGCTCACCGGTTTGCCACATGATGTAGGCCTATGGACTGAACAAGAAACCACCAAAAATTCTAACCAGTCATCGTTCTCACAACACTGAGGACCAGTCATTCGAAATGACTTCTCCATGCATTTTATGCATTGGTAAAAGCACTATGATGAAAAGTGTGATATGTTTTCAGGTATCTCCTATACTAATAGAGCCACATGCTCACCGGTTTGCCACATGATGTAGGCCTATGGACTGAACAAGAAACCACCAAAAATTTTAACCAGTCATCGTTCTCACAACACTGAGGACCAGTCATTCGAAATGACTTCTCCATGCATTTTATGCATTGGTAAAAGCACTATGATGAAAAGTGTGATATGTTTTCAGGTATCTCCTATACTAATAGAGCCACATGCTCACTGGTTTGCCACATGATGTAGGCCTATGGACTGAACAAGAAACCACCAAATATTTTAACCAGTCATCGTTCTCACAACACTGAGGACCAGTCATTCGAAATGACTTCTCCAGTCATTTTATGCATTGGTAAAAGCACTATGATGAAAAGTGTGATATATTTTCAGGTATCTCCTATACTAATAGAGCCACATGCTCACCGGTTTGCCACATGATGTAGACCTATGGACTGAACAAGAAACCACCAAAAATTTTAACCAGTCATCGTTCTCACAACACTGAGGACCAGTCATTCGAAATGACTTCTCCATGCATTTTATGCATTGGTAAAAGCACTATGATGAAAAGTGTGATATGTTTTCAGGTATCTCCTATACTAATAGAGCCACATGCTCACCGGTTTGCCACATGATGTAGGCCTATGGACTGAACAAGAAACCATCAAAAATTTTAACCAGTCATCGTTCTCACAACACTGAGGACCAGTCATTCGAAATGACTTCTCCATGCATTTTATGCATTGGTAAAAGCACTATGATGAAAAGTGTGATATGTTTTCAGGTATCTCCTATACTAATAGAGCCACATGCTCACCGGTTTGCCACATGATGTAGGCTAATGGACTGAACAAGAAACCACCAAAAATTTTAACCAGTCATCGTTCTCACAACACTGAGGACCAGTCATTCAAACTGACTTCTCCATGCATTTTATGCATTGGTAAAAGCACTATGATGAAAAGTGTGATATGTTTTCAGGTATCTCCTATACTAATAGAGCCACATGCTCACCGGTTTGCCACATGATGTAGGCTAATGGACTGAACAAGAAACCACCAAAAATTTTAACCAGTCATCGTTCTCACAACACTGAGGACCAGTCATTCGAAATGACTTCTCCATGCATTTTATGCATTGGTAAAAGCACTATGATGAAAAGTGTGATATGTTTTCAGGTATCTCCTATACTAATAGAGCCACATGCTCACCGGTTTGCCACATGATGTAGGCCTATGGACTGAACAAGAAACCACCAAAAATTTTAACCAGTCATCGTTCTCACAACACTGAGGACCAGTCATTCGAAATGACTTCTCCATGCATTTTATGCATTGGTAAAAGCACTATGATGAAAAGTGTGATATGTTTTCAGGTATCTCCTATACTAATAGAGCCACATGCTCACCGGTTTGCCACATGATGTAGGCCTATGGACTGAACAAGAAACCACCAAAAATTTTAACCAGTCATCGTTCTCACAACACTGAGGACCAGTCATTCGAAATGACTTCTCCATGCATTTTATGCATTGGTAAAAGCACTGATGAAAAGTGTGATATGTTTTCAGGTATCTCCTATACCAATAGAGCCACATGCTCACCGGTTTGCCACATGATGTAGGCCTATGGACTGAACAAGAAACCACCAAAAATTTTAACCAGTCATCGTTCTCACAACACTGAGGACCAGTCATTCGAAATGACTTCTCCATGCATTTTATGCATTGGTAAAAGCACTATGATGAAAAGTGTGATATGTTTTCAGGTATCTCCTATACTAATAGAGCCACATGGTCACCGGTTTGCCACATGATGTAGGCTAATGGACTGAACAAGAAACCACCAAAAATTTTAACCAGTCATCGTTCTCACAACACTGAGGACCAGTCATTCGAAATGACTTCTCCATGCATTTTATGCATTGGTAAAAGCACTATGATGAAAAGTGTGATATGTTTTCAGGTATCTCCTATACTAATAGAGCCACATGCTCACCGGTTTGCCACATGATGTAGGCCTATGGACTGAACAAGAAACCACCAAAAATTTTAACCAGTCATCGTTCTCACAACACTGAGGACCAGTCATTCGAAATGACTTCTCCATGCATTTTATGCATTGGTAAAAGCACTATGATGAAAAGTGTGATATGTTTTCAGGTATCTCCTATACTAATAGAGCCACATGCTCACCGGTTTGCCACATGATGTAGGCCTATGGACTGAACAAGAAACCACCAAAAATTTTAACCAGTCATCGTTCTCACAACACTGAGGACCAGTCATTCGAAATGACTTCTCCATGCATTTTATGCATTGGTAAAAGCACTGATGAAAAGTGTGATATGTTTTCAGGTATCTCCTATACTAATAGAGCCACATGCTCACCGGTTTGCCACATGATGTAGGCCTATGGACTGAACAAGAAACCACCAAAAATTTTAACCAGTCATCGTTCTCACAACACTGAGGACCAGTCATTCGAAATGACTTCTCCATGCATTTTATGCATTGGTAAAAGCACTATGATGAAAAGTGTGATATGTTTTCAGGTATCTCCTATACTAATAGAGCCACATGCTCACCGGTTTGCCACATGATGTAGGCCTATGGACTGAACAAGAAACCACCAAAAATTTTAACCAGTCATCGTTCTCACAACACTGAGGACCAGTCATTCGAAATGACTTCTCCAGGCATTTTATGCATTGGTAAAAGCACTATGATGAAAAGTGTGATATGTTTTCAGGTATCTCTTATACTAATAGAGCCACATGCTCACCGGTTTCCCACATGATGTAGGCCTATGGACTGAACAAGAAACCACCAAAAATTTTAACCAGCCATCGTTCTCACAACACTGAGGACCAGTCATTCGAAATGACTTCTCCATGCATTTTATGCATTGGTAAAAGCACTATGATGAAAAGTGTGATATGTTTTCAGGTATCTCCTATACTAATAGAGCCACATGCTCACCGGTTTGCCACATGATGTAGGCCTATGGACTGAACAAGAAACCATCAAAAATTTTAACCAGTCATCGTTCTCACAACACTGAGGACCAGTCATTCGAAATGACTTCTCCATGCATTTTATGCATTGGTAAAAGCACTATGATGAAAAGTGTGATATGTTTTCAGGTATCTCCTATACTAATAGAGCCACATGCTCACCGGTTTGCCACATGTTGTAGGCCTATGGACTGAACAAGAAACCACCAAAAATTTTAACCAGTCATCGTTCTCACAACACTGAGGACCAGTCATTCGAAATGACTTCTCCATGCATTTTATGCATTGGTAAAAGCACTATGATGAAAAGTGTGATATGTTTTCAGGTATCTCCTATACTAATAGAGCCACATGCTCACCGGTTTGCCACATGATGTAGGCTAATGGACTGAACAAGAAACCACCAAAAGTTTTAACCAGTCATCGTTCTCACAACACTGAGGACCAGTCATTCTAAATGACTTCTCCATGCATTTTATGCATTGGTAAAAGCACTATGATGAAAAGTGTGATATGTTTTCAGGTATCTCCTATACTAATAGAGCCACATGCTCACCGGTTTGCCACATGATGTAGGCTAATGGACTGAACAAGAAACCACCAAAAATTTTAACCAGTCATCGTTCTCACAACACTGAGGACCAGTCATTCGAAATGACTTCTCCAGGCATTTTATGCATTGGTAAAAGCACTATGATGAAAAGTGTGATATGTTTTCAGGTATCTCCTATACTAATAGAGCCACATGCTCACCGGTTTCCCACATGATGTAGGCCTATGGACTGAACAAGAAATCACCAAAAATTTTAACCAGTCATCGTTCTCACAACACTGAGGACCAGTCATTCGAAATGACTTCTCCATGCATTTTATGCATTGGTAAAAGCACTATGATGAAAAGTGTGATATGTTTTCAGGTATCTCCTATACTAATAGAGCCACATGCTCACCGGTTTGCCACATGATGTAGGCCTATGGACTGAACAAGAAACCACCAAAAATTTTAACCAGTCATCGTTCTCACAACACTGAGGACCAGTCATTCGAAATGACTTCTCCATGCATTTTATGCATTGGTAAAAGCACTATGATGAAAAGTGTGATATGTTTTCAGGTATCTCCTATACTAATAGAGCCACATGCTCACCGGTTTGCCACATGATGTAGGCCTATGGACTGAACAAGAAACCACCAAAAATTTTAGCCAGTCATCGTTCTCACAACACTGAGGACCAGTCATTCGAAATGACTTCTCCATGCATTTTATGCATTGGTAAAAGCACTATGATGAAAAGTGTGATATGTTTTCAGGTATCTCCTATACTAATAGAACCACATGCTCACCGGTTTGCCACATGATGTAGGCCTATGGACTGAACAAGAAACCACCAAAAATTTTAACCAGTCATCGTTCTCACAACACTGAGGACCAGTCATTCGAAATGACTTCTCCATGCATTTTATGCATTGGTAAAAGCACTATGATGAAAAGTGTGATATGTTTTCAGGTATCTCCTATACTAATAGAGCCACATGCTCACCGGTTTGCCACATGATGTAGGCCTATGGACTGAACAAGAAACCACCAAAAATTTTAACCAGTCATCGTTCTCACAACACTGAGGACCAGTCATTCGAAATGACTTCTCCAGGCATTTTATGCATTGGTAAAAGCACTATGATGAAAAGTGTGATATGTTTTCAGGTATCTCTTATACTAATAGAGCCACATGCTCACCGGTTTCCCACATGATGTAGGCCTATGGACTGAACAAGAAACCACCAAAAATTTTAACCAGCCATCGTTCTCACAACACTGAGGACCAGTCATTCGAAATGACTTCTCCATGCATTTTATGCATTGGTAAAAGCACTATGATGAAAAGTGTGATATGTTTTCAGGTATCTCCTATACTAATAGAGCCACATGCTCACCGGTTTGCCACATGATGTAGGCCTATGGACTGAACAAGAAACCATCAAAAATTTTAACCAGTCATCGTTCTCACAACACTGAGGACCAGTCATTCGAAATGACTTCTCCATGCATTTTATGCATTGGTAAAAGCACTATGATGAAAAGTGTGATATGTTTTCAGGTATCTCCTATACTAATAGAGCCACATGCTCACCGGTTTGCCACATGTTGTAGGCCTATGGACTGAACAAGAAACCACCAAAAATTTTAACCAGTCATCGTTCTCACAACACTGAGGACCAGTCATTCGAAATGACTTCTCCATGCATTTTATGCATTGGTAAAAGCACTATGATGAAAAGTGTGATATGTTTTCAGGTATCTCCTATACTAATAGAGCCACATGCTCACCGGTTTGCCACATGATGTAGGCTAATGGACTGAACAAGAAACCACCAAAAGTTTTAACCAGTCATCGTTCTCACAACACTGAGGACCAGTCATTCTAAATGACTTCTCCATGCATTTTATGCATTGGTAAAAGCACTATGATGAAAAGTGTGATATGTTTTCAGGTATCTCCTATACTAATAGAGCCACATGCTCACCGGTTTGCCACATGATGTAGGCTAATGGACTGAACAAGAAACCACCAAAAATTTTAACCAGTCATCGTTCTCACAACACTGAGGACCAGTCATTCGAAATGACTTCTCCAGGCATTTTATGCATTGGTAAAAGCACTATGATGAAAAGTGTGATATGTTTTCAGGTATCTCCTATACTAATAGAGCCACATGCTCACCGGTTTCCCACATGATGTAGGCCTATGGACTGAACAAGAAATCACCAAAAATTTTAACCAGTCATCGTTCTCACAACACTGAGGACCAGTCATTCGAAATGACTTCTCCATGCATTTTATGCATTGGTAAAAGCACTATGATGAAAAGTGTGATATGTTTTCAGGTATCTCCTATACTAATAGAGCCACATGCTCACCGGTTTGCCACATGATGTAGGCCTATGGACTGAACAAGAAACCACCAAAAATTTTAACCAGTCATCGTTCTCACAACACTGAGGACCAGTCATTCGAAATGACTTCTCCATGCATTTTATGCATTGGTAAAAGCACTATGATGAAAAGTGTGATATGTTTTCAGGTATCTCCTATACTAATAGAGCCACATGCTCACCGGTTTGCCACATGATGTAGGCCTATGGACTGAACAAGAAACCACCAAAAATTTTAACCAGTCATCGTTCTCACAACACTGAGGACCAGTCATTCGAAATGACTTCTCCATGCATTTTATGCATTGGTAAAAGCACTATGATGAAAAGTGTGATATGTTTTCAGGTATCTCCTATACTAATAGAGCCACATGCTCACCGGTTTGCCACATGATGTAGGCCTATGGACTGAACAAGAAACCACCAAAAATTTTAACCAGTCATCGTTCTCACAACACTGAGGACCAGTCATTCGAAATGACTTCTCCAGTCATTTTATGCATTGGTAAAAGCACTATGATGAAAAGTGTGATATATTTTCAGGTATCTCCTATACTAATAGAGCCACATGCTCACCGGTTTGCCACATGATGTAGGCCTATGGACTGAACAAGAAACCACCAAAAATTTTAACCAGTCATCGTTCTCACAACACTGAGGACCAGTCATTCAAAATGACTTCTCCATGCATTTTATGCATTGGTAAAAGCACTATGATGAAAAGTGTGATATGTTTTCAGGTATCTCCTATACTAATAGAGCCACATGCTCACCGGCTTGCCACATGATGTAGGCCTATGGACTGAACAAGAAACCACCAAAAATTTTAACCAGTCATCGTTCTCACAACACTGAGGACCAGTCATTCGAAATGACTTCTCCATGCATTTTATGCATTGGTAAAAGCACTATGATGAAAAGTGTTATATGTTTTCAGGTATCTCCTATACTAAGAGAGCCACAAGCTCACCGGTTTGCCACATGATGTAGGCCTATGGACTGAACAAGAAACCACCAAAAATTTTAACCAGTCATCGTTCTCACAACACTGAGGACCAGTCATTCGAAATGACTTCTCCATGCATTTTATGCATTGGTAAAAGCACTATGATGAAAAGTGTGATATGTTTTCAGGCATCTCCTATACTAATAGAGCCACATGCTCACCGGTTTGCCACATGATGTAGGCCTATGGACTGAACAAGAAACCACCAAAAATTTTAACCAGTCATCGTTCTCACAACACTGAGGACCAGTCATTCGAAATGACTTCTCCATGCATTTTATGCATTGGTAAAAGCACTATGATGAAAAGTGTGATATGTTTTCAGGTATCTCCTATACTAATAGAGCCACATGCTCACCGGTTTGCCACATGATGTAGGCCTATGGACTGAACAAGAAACCACCAAAAATTTTAACCAGTCATCGTTCTCACAACACTGAGGACCAGTCATTCGAAATGACTTCTCCATGCATTTTATGCATTGGTAAAAGCACTATGATGAAAAGTGTGATATGTTTTCAGGTATCTCCTATACTAATAGAGCCACATGCTCACCGGTTTGCCACATGATGTAGGCCTATGGACTGAACAAGAAACCACCAAAAATTTTAACCAGTCATCGTTCTCACAACACTGAGGACCAGTCATTCGAAATGACTTCTCCAGTCATTTTATGCATTGGTAAAAGCACTATGATGAAAAGTGTGATATATTTTCAGGTATCTCCTATACTAATAGAGCCACATGCTCACCGGTTTGCCACATGATGTAGGCCTATGGACTGAACAAGAAACCACCAAAAATTTTAACCAGTCATCGTTCTCACAACACTGAGGACCAGTCATTCAAAATGACTTCTCCATGCATTTTATGCATTGGTAAAAGCACTATGATGAAAAGTGTGATATGTTTTCAGGTATCTCCTATACTAATAGAGCCACATGCTCACCGGCTTGCCACATGATGTAGGCCTATGGACTGAACAAGAAACCACCAAAAATTTTAACCAGTCATCGTTCTCACAACACTGAGGACCAGTCATTCGAAATGACTTCTCCATGCATTTTATGCATTGGTAAAAGCACTATGATAAAAAGTGTGATATGTTTTCAGGTATCTCCTATACTAATAGAGCCACATGCTCACCGGTTTGCCACATGATGTCGGCCTATGGACTGAACAAGAAACCACCAAAAATTTTAACCAGTCATCGTTCTCACAACACTGAGGACCAGTCATTCGAAATGACTTCTCCATGCATTTTATGCATTGGTAAAAGCACTATGATGAAAAGTGTGATATGTTTTCAGGTATCTCCTATACTAAGAGAGCCACATGCTCACCGGTTTGCCACATGATGTAGGCCTATGGACTGAACAAGAAACCACCAAAAATTTTAACCAGTCATCGTTCTCACAACACTGAGGACCAGTCATTCGAAATGACTTCTCCATGCATTTTATGCATTGGTAAAAGCACTATGATGAAAAGTGTGATATGTTTTCAGGCATCTCCTATACTAATAGAGCCACATGCTGACCGGTTTGCCACATGATGTAGGCCTATGGACTGAACAAGAAACCACCAAAAATTTTAACCAGTCATCGTTCTCACAACACTGAGGACCAGTCATTCGAAATGACTTCTCCATGCATTTTATGCATTGGTAAAAGCACTATGATGAAAAGTGTGATATGTTTTCAGGTATCTCCTATACTAATAGAGCCACATGCTCACCGGTTTGCCACATGTTGTAGGCCTATGGACTGAACAAGAAACCACCAAAAATTTTAACCAGTTATCGTTCTCACAACACTGAGGACCAGTCATTCGAAATGACTTCTCCATGCATTTTATGCATTGGTAAAAGCACTATGATGAAAAGTGTGATATGTTTTCAGGTATCTCCTATACTAATAGAGCCACATGCTCACCGGTTTGCCACATGATGTAGGCCTATGGACTGAACAAGAAACCATCAAAAATTTTAACCAGTCATCGTTCTCACAACACTGAGGACCAGTCATTCGAAATGACTTCTCCATGCATTTTATGCATTGGTAAAAGCACTATGATGAAAAGTGTGATATGTTTTCAGGTATCTCCTATACTAATAGAGCCACATGCTCACCGGTTTGCCACATGTTGTAGGCCTATGGACTGAACAAGAAACCACCAAAAATTTTAACCAGTCATCGTTCTCACAACACTGAGGACCAGTCATTCGAAATGACTTCTCCATGCATTTTATGCATTGGTAAAAGCACTATGATGAAAAGTGTGATATGTTTTCAGGTATCTCCTATACTAATAGAGCCACATGCTCACCGGTTTGCCACATGATGTAGGCCTATGGACTGAACAAGAAACCATCAAAAATTTTAACCAGTCATCGTTCTCACAACACTGAGGACCAGTCATTCGAAATGACTTCTCCATGCATTTTATGCATTGGTAAAAGCACTATGATGAAAAGTGTGATATGTTTTCAGGTATCTCCTATACTAATAGAGCCACATGCTCACCGGTTTGCCACATGATGTAGGCTAATGGCCTGAACAAGAAACCACCAAAAATTTTAACCAGTCATCGTTCTCACAACACTGAGGACCAGTCATTCTAAATGACTTCTCCATGCATTTTATGCATTGGTAGAAGCACTATGATGAAAAGTGTGATATGTTTTCAGGTATCTCCTATACTAATAGAGCCACATGCTCACCGGTTTGCCACATGATGTAGGCCTATGGACTGAACAAGAAACCAGCAAAAATTTTAACCAGTCATCGTTCTCACAACACTGAGGACCAGTCATTCGAAATGACTTCTCCATGCATTTTATGCATTGGTAAAAGCACTATGATGAAAAGTGTGATATGTTTTCAGGTATCTCCTATACTAATAGAGCCACATGCTCACTGGTTTGCCACATGATGTAGGCTAATGGACTGAACAAGAAACCACCAAAAATTTTAACCAGTCATCGTTCTCACAACACTGAGGACCAGTCATTCGAAATGACTTCTCCATGCATTTTATGCATTGGTAAAAGCACTATGATGAAAAGTGTGATATGTTTTCAGGTATCTCCTATACTAATAGAGCCACATGCTCACCGGTTTGCCACATGATGTAGGCTAATGGACTGAACAAGAAACCACCAAAAATTTTAACCAGTCATCGTTCTCACAACACTGAGGACCAGTCATTCGAAATGACTTCTCCATGCATTTTATGCATTGGTAAAAGCACTATGATGAAAAGTGTGATATGTTTTCAGGTATCTCCTATACTAATAGAGCCACATGCTCACCGGTTTGCCACATGATGTAGGCCTATAGACTGAACAAGAAACCACCAAAAATTTTAACCAGTCATCGTTCTCACAACACTGAGGACCAGTCATTCGAAATGACTTCTCCATGCATTTTATGCATTGGTAAAAGCACTATGATGAAAAGTGTGATATGTTTTCAGGTATCTCCTATACTAATAGAGCCACATGCTCACCGGTTTGCCACATGATGTAGGCCTATGGACTGAACAAGAAACCACCAAAAATTTTAACCAGTCATCGTTCTCACAACACTGAGGACCAGTCATTCGAAATGACTTCTCCATGCATTTTATGCATTGGTAAAAGCACTATGATGAAAAGTGTGATATGTTTTCAGGTATCTCCTATACTAATAGAGCCACATGCTCACCGGTTTGCCACATGATGTAGGCCTATGGACTGAACAAGAAACCACCAAAAATTTTAACCAGTCATCGTTCTCACAACACTGAGGACCAGTCATTCGAAATGACTTCTCCATGCATTTTATGCATTGGTAAAAGCACTATGATGAAAAGTGTGATATGTTTTCAGGTATCTCCTATACTAATAGAGCCACATGCTCACCGGTTTGCCACATGATGTAGGCCTATGGACTGAACAAGAAACCACCAAAAATTTTAACCAGTCATCGTTCTCACAACACTGAGGACCAGTCATTCGAAATGACTTCTCCATGCATTTTATGCATTGATAAAAGCACTATGATGAAAAGTGTGATATGTTTTCAGGTATCTCCTATACTAATAGAGCCACATGCTCACCGGTTTGCCACATGATGTAGGCCTATGGACTGAACAAGAAACCACCAAAAATTTTAACCAGTCATCGTTCTCACAACACTGAGGACCAGTCATTCGAAATGACTTCTCCATGCATTTTATGCATTGGTAAAAGCACTATGATGAAAAGTGTGATATGTTTTCAGGTATCTCCTATACTAATAGAGCCACATGCTCGCCGGTTTGCCACATGATGTAGGCTTATGGACTGAACAAGAAACCACCAAAAATTTTAACCAGTCATCGTTCTCACAACACTGAGGACCAGTCATTCGAAATGACTTCTCCATGCATTTTATGCATTAGTAAAAGCACTATGATGAAAAGTGTGATATGTTTTCAGGTATCTCCTATACTAATAGAGCCACATGCTCACCGGTTTGCCACATGATGTAGGCCTATGGACTGAACAAGAAACCACCAAAAATTTTAACCAGCCATCGATCTCACAACACTGAGGACCAGTCATTCGAAATGACTTCTCCATGCATTTTATGCATTGGTAAAAGCACTATGATGAAAAGTGTGATATGTTTTCAGGTATCTCCTATACTAATAGAGCCACATGCTCACCGGTTTGCAACATGATGTAGGCTAATGGACTGAACAAGAAACCACCAAAAATTTTAACCAGTCATCGTTCTCACAACACTGAGGACCAGTCATTCGAAATGACTTCTCCATGCATTTTATGCATTGGTAAAAGCACTATGATGAAAAGTGTGATATGTTTTCAGGTATCTCCTATACTAATAGAGCCACATGCTCACCGGTTTGCCACATGATGTAGGCCTATGGACTGAACAAGAAACCACCAAAAATTTTAACCAGTCATCGTTCTCACAACACTGAGGACCAGTCATTCGAAATGACTTCTCCATGCATTTTATGCATTGGTAAAAGCACTATGATGAAAAGTGTGATATGTTTTCAGGTATCTCCTATACTAATAGAGCCACATGCTCACCGGTTTGCCACATGATGTAGGCCTATGGACTGAACAAGAAACCACCAAAAATTTTAACCAGTCATCGTTCTCACAACACTGAGGACCAGTCATTCGAAATGACTTCTCCATGCATTTTATGCATTGGTAAAAGCACTATGATGAAAAGTGTGATATGTTTTCAGGTATCTCCTATACTAATAGAGCCACATGCTCACCGGTTTGCCACATGATGTAGGCCTATGGACTGAACAAGAAACCACCAAAAATTTTAACCAGTCATCGTTCTCACAACACTGAGGACCAGTCATTCGAAATGACTTCTCCATGCATTTTATGCATTGGTAAAAGCACTATGATGAAAAGTGTGATATGTTTTCAGGTATCTCCTATACTAATAGAGCCACATGCTCACCGGTTTGCCACATGATGTAGGCCTATGGACTGAACAAGAAACCACCAAAAATTTTAACCAGTCATCGTTCTCACAACACTGAGGACCAGTCATTCGAAATGACTTCTCCATGCATTTTATGCATTGGTAAAAGCACTATGATGAAAAGTGTGATATGTTTTCAGGTATCTCCTATACTAATAGAGCCACATGCTCACCGGTTTGCCACATGATGTAGGCCTATGGACTGAAAAAGAAACCACCAAAAATTTTAACCAGTCATCGTTCTCACAACACTGAGGACCAGTCATTCGAAATGACTTCTCCATGCATTTTATGCATTGGTAAAAGCACTATGATGAAAAGTGTGATATGTTTTCAGGTATCTCCTATACTAATAGAGCCACATGCTCACCGGTTTGCCACATGATGTAGGCCTATGGACTGAACAAGAAACCACCAAAAATTTTAACCAGTCATCGTTCTCACAACACTGAGGACCAGTCATTCGAAATGACTTCTCCATGCATTTTATGCATTGGTAAAAGCACTATGATGAAAAGTGTGATGTTTTCAGGTATCTCCTATACTAATAGAGCCACATGCTCACCGGTTTGCCACATGATGTAGGCCTATGGACTGAACAAGAAACCACCAAAAATTTTAACCAGTCATCGTTCTCACAACACTGAGGACCAGTCATTCGAAATGACTTCTCCAGTCATTTTATGCATTGGTAAAAGCACTATGATGAAAAGTGTGATATATTTTCAGGTATCTCCTATACTAATAGAGCCACATGCTCACCGGTTTGCCACATGATGTAGGCCTATGGACTGAACAAGAAACCACCAAAAATTTTAACCAGTCATCGTTCTCACAACACTGAGGACCAGTCATTCGAAATGACTTCTCCATGCATTTTATGCATTGGTAAAAGCACTATGATGAAAAGTGTGATATGTTTTCAGGTATCTCCTATACTAATAGAGCCACATGCTCACCGGTTTGCCACATGATGTAGGCTAATGGACTGAACAAGAAACCACCAAAAATTTTAACCAGTCATCGTTCTCACAACACTGAGGACCAGTCATTCGAAATGACTTCTCCATGCATTTTATGCATTGGTAAAAGCACTATGATGAAAAGTGTGATATGTTTTCAGGTATCTCCTATACTAATAGAGCCACATGCTCACCGGTTTGCCACATGATGTAGGCCTATGGACTGAACAAGAAACCACCAAAAATTTTAACCAGTCATCGTTCTCACAACACTGAGGACCAGTCATTCGAAATGACTTCTCCATGCATTTTATGCATTGGTAAAAGCACTATGATGAAAAGTGTGATATGTTTTCAGGTATCTCCTATACTAATAGAGCCACATGCTCACCGGTTTGCCACATGATGTAGGCCTATGGACTGAACAAGAAACCACCAAAAATTTTAACCAGTCATCGTTCTCACAACACTGAGGACCAGTCATTCGAAATGACTTCTCCATGCATTTTATGCATTGGTAAAAGCACTATGATGAAAAGTGTGATATGTTTTCAGGTATCTCCTATACTAATAGAGCCACATGCTCACCGGTTTGCCACATGATGTAGGCCTATGGACTGAACAAGAAACCACCAAAAATTTTAACCAGTCATCGTTCTCACAACACTGAGGACCAGTCATTCGAAATGACTTCTCCATGCATTTTATGCATTGGTAAAAGCACTATGATGAAAAGTGTGATGTTTTCAGGTATCTCCTATACTAATAGAGCCACATGCTCATCGGTTTGCCACATGATGTAGGCCTATGGACTGAACAAGAAACCACCAAAAATTTTAACCAGTCATCGTTCTCACAACACTGAGGACCAGTCATTCGAAATGACTTCTCCAGTCATTTTATGCATTGGTAAAAGCACTATGATAAAAAGTGTGATATGTTTTCAGGTATCTCCTATACTAATAGAGCCACATGCTCACCGGTTTGCCACATGATGTCGGCCTATGGACTGAACAAGAAACCACCAAAAATTTTAACCAGTCATCGTTCTCACAACACTGAGGACCAGTCATTCGAAATGACTTCTCCATGCATTTTATGCATTGGTAAAAGCACTATGATGAAAAGTGTGATATGTTTTCAGGTATCTCCTATACTAAGAGAGCCACATGCTCACCGGTTTGCCACATGATGTAGGCCTATGGACTGAACAAGAAACCACCAAAAATTTTAACCAGTCATCGTTCTCACAACACTGAGGACCAGTCATTCGAAATGACTTCTCCATGCATTTTATGCATTGGTAAAAGCACTATGATGAAAAGTGTGATGTTTTCAGGTATCTCCTATACTAATAGAGCCACATGCTCACCGGTTTGCCACATGATGTAGGCCTATGGACTGAACAAGAAACCACCAAAAATTTTAACCAGTCATCGTTCTCACAACACTGAGGACCAGTCATTCGAAATGACTTCTCCAGTCATTTTATGCATTGGTAAAAGCACTATGATAAAAAGTGTGATATGTTTTCAGGTATCTCCTATACTAATAGAGCCACATGCTCACCGGTTTGCCACATGATGTCGGCCTATGGACTGAACAAGAAACCACCAAAAATTTTAACCAGTCATCGTTCTCACAACACTGAGGACCAGTCATTCGAAATGACTTCTCCATGCATTTTATGCATTGGTAAAAGCACTATGATGAAAAGTGTGATATGTTTTCAGGTATCTCCTATACTAAGAGAGCCACATGCTCACCGGTTTGCCACATGATGTAGGCCTATGGACTGAACAAGAAACCACCAAAAATTTTAACCAGTCATCGTTCTCACAACACTGAGGACCAGTCATTCGAAATGACTTCTCCATGCATTTTATGCATTGGTAAAAGCACTATGATGAAAAGTGTGATATGTTTTCAGGCATCTCCTATACTAATAGAGCCACATGCTCACCGGTTTGCCACATGATGTAGGCCTATGGACTGAACAAGAAACCACCAAAAATTTTAACCAGTCATCGTTCTCACAACACTGAGGACCAGTCATTCGAAATGACTTCTCCATGCATTTTATGCATTGGTAAAAGCACTATGATGAAAAGTGTGATATGTTTTCAGGTATCTCCTATACTAATAGAGCCACATGCTCACCGGTTTGCCACATGTTGTAGGCCTATGGACTGAACAAGAAACCACCAAAAATTTTAACCAGTCATCGTTCTCACAACACTGAGGACCAGTCATTCGAAATGACTTCTCCATGCATTTTATGCATTGGTAAAAGCACTATGATGAAAAGTGTGATATGTTTTCAGGTATCTCCTATACTAATAGAGCCACATGCTCACCGGTTTGCCACATGATGTAGGCCTATGGACTGAACAAGAAACCATCAAAAATTTTAACCAGTCATCGTTCTCACAACACTGAGGACCAGTCATTCGAAATGACTTCTCCATGCATTTTATGCATTGGTAAAAGCACTATGATGAAAAGTGTGATATGTTTTCAGGTATCTCCTATACTAATAGAGCCACATGCTCACCGGTTTGCCACATGTTGTAGGCCTATGGACTGAACAAGAAACCACCAAAAATTTTAACCAGTCATCGTTCTCACAACACTGAGGACCAGTCATTCGAAATGACTTCTCCATGCATTTTATGCATTGGTAAAAGCACTATGATGAAAAGTGTGATATGTTTTCAGGTATCTCCTATACTAATAGAGCCACATGCTCACCGGTTTGCCACATGATGTAGGCCTATGGACTGAACAAGAAACCATCAAAAATTTTAACCAGTCATCGTTCTCACAACACTGAGGACCAGTCATTCGAAATGACTTCTCCATGCATTTTATGCATTGGTAAAAGCACTATGATGAAAAGTGTGATATGTTTTCAGGTATCTCCTATACTAATAGAGCCACATGCTCACCGGTTTGCCACATGATGTAGGCTAATGGACTGAACAAGAAACCACCAAAAATTTTAACCAGTCATCGTTCTCACAACACTGAGGACCAGTCATTCGAAATGACTTCTCCATGCATTTTATGCATTGGTAAAAGCACTATGATGAAAAGTGTGATATGTTTTCAGGTATCTCCTATACTAATAGAGCCACATGCTCACCGGTTTGCCACATGATGTAGGCCTATGGACTGAACAAGAAACCACCAAAAATTTTAACCAGTCATCGTTCTCACAACACTGAGGACCAGTCATTCGAAATGACTTCTCCATGCATTTTATGCATTGGTAAAAGCACTATGATGAAAAGTGTGATATGTTTTCAGGTATCTCCTATACTAATAGAGCCACATGCTCACCGGTTTGCCACATGATGTAGGCTAATGGACTGAACAAGAAACCACCAAAAATTTTAACCAGTCATCGTTCTCACAACACTGAGGACCAGTCATTCGAAATGACTTCTCCATGCATTTTATACATTGGTAAAAGCACTATGATGAAAAGTGTGATATGTTTTCAGGTATCTCCTATACTAATAGAGCCACATGCTCACCGGTTTGCCACATGATGTAGGCTAATGGACTGAACAAGAAACCACCAAAAATTTTAACCAGTCATCGTTCTCACAACACTGAGGACCAGTCATTCGAAATGACTTCTCCATGCATTTTATGCATTGGTAAAAGCACTATGATGAAAAGTGTGATATGTTTTCAGGTATCTCCTATACTAATAGAGCCACATGCTCACCGGTTTGCCACATGATGTAGGCCTATGGACTGAACAAGAAACCACCAAAAATTTTAACCAGTCATCGTTCTCACAACACTGAGGACCAGTCATTCGAAATGACTTCTCCATGCATTTTATGCATTGGTAAAAGCACTATGATGAAAGGTGTGATATGTTTTCAGGTATCTCCTATACTAATAGAGCCACATGCTCACCGGTTTGCCACATGATGTAGGCCTATGGACTGAACAAGAAACCACCAAAAATTTTAACCAGTCATCGTTCTCACAACACTGAGGACCAGTCATTCGAAATGACTTCTCCATGCATTTTATGCATTGGTAAAAGCACTGATGAAAAGTGTGATATGTTTTCAGGTATCTCCTATACTAATAGAGCCACATGCTCACCGGTTTGCCACATGATGTAGGCCTATGGACTGAACAAGAAACCACCAAAAATTTTAACCAGTCATCGTTCTCACAACACTGAGGACCAGTCATTCGAAATGACTTCTCCATGCATTTTATGCATTGGTAAAAGCACTATGATGAAAAGTGTGATATGTTTTCAGGTATCTCCTATACTAATAGAGCCACATGCTCACCGGTTTGCCACATGATGTAGGCCTATGGACTGAACAAGAAACCACCAAAAATTTTAACCAGTCATCGTTCTCACAACACTGAGGACCAGTCATTCGAAATGACTTCTCCATGCATTTTATGCATTGGTAAAAGCACTATGATGAAAAGTGTGATATGTTTTCAGGTATCTCCTATACTAATAGAGCCACATGCTCACCGGTTTGCCACATGATGTAGGCCTATGGACTGAACAAGAAACCACCAAAAATTTTAACCAGTCATCGTTCTCACAACACTGAGGACCAGTCATTCGAAATGACTTCTCCATGCATTTTATGCATTGGTAAAAGCACTATGATGAAAAGTGTGATATGTTTTCAGGTATCTCCTATACTAATAGAGCCACATGCTCACCGGTTTGCCACATGATGTAGGCCTATGGACTGAACAAGAAACCACCAAAAATTTTAACCAGTCATCGTTCTCACAACACTGAGGACCAGTCATTCGAAATGACTTCTCCATGCATTTTATGCATTGGTAAAAGCACTATGATGAAAAGTGTGATGTTTTCAGGTATCTCCTATACTAATAGAGCCACATGCTCACCGGTTTGCCACATGATGTAGGCCTATGGACTGAACAAGAAACCACCAAAAATTTTAACCAGTCATCGTTCTCACAACACTGAGGACCAGTCATTCGAAATGACTTCTCCATGCATTTTATGCATTGGTAAAAGCACTATGATGAAAAGTGTGATATGTTTTCAGGTATCTCCTATACTAATAGAGCCACATGCTCACCGGTTTGCCACATGTTGTAGGCCTATGGACTGAACAAGAAACCACCAAAAATTTTAACCAGTCATCGTTCTCACAACACTGAGGACCAGTCATTCGAAATGACTTCTCAATGCATTTTATGCATTGGTAAAAGCACTATGATGAAAAGTGTGATATGTTTTCAGGTATCTCCTATACTAATAGAGCCACATGCTCACCGGTTTGCCACATGATGTAGGCCTATGGACTGAACAAGAAACCATCAAAAATTTTAACCAGTCATCGTTCTCACAACACTGAAGACCAGTCATTCGAAATGACTTCTCCATGCATTTTATGCATTGGTAAAAGCACTATGATGAAAAGTGTGATATGTTTTCAGGTATCTCCTATACTAATAGAGCCACATGCTCACCGGTTTGCCACATGATGTAGGCTAATGGACTGAACAAGAAACCACCAAAAATTTTAACCAGTCATCGTTCTCACAACACTGAGGACCAGTCATTCGAAATGACTTCTCCATGCATTTTATGCATTGGTAAAAGCACTATGATGAAAAGTGTGATATGTTTTCAGGTATCTCCTATACTAATAGAGCCACATGCTCACCGGTTTGCCACATGATGTAGGCTAATGGACTGAACAAGAAACCACCAAAAATTTTAACCAGTCATCGTTCTCACAACACTGAGGACCAGTCATTCGAAATGACTTCTCCATGCATTTTATGCATTGGTAAAAGCACTATGATGAAAAGTGTGATATGTTTTCAGGTATCTCCTATACTAATAGAGCCACATGCTCACCGGTTTGCCACATGATGTAGGCCTATGGACTGAACAAGAAACCACCAAAAATTTTAACCAGTCATCGTTCTCACAACACTGAGGACCAGTCATTCGAAATGACTTCTCCATGCATTTTATGCATTGGTAAAAGCACTATGATGAAAAGTGTGATATGTTTTCAGGTATCTCCTATACTAATAGAGCCACATGCTCACCGGTTTGCCACATGATGTAGGCCTATGGACTGAACAAGAAACCACCAAAAATTTTAACCAGTCATCGTTCTCACAACACTGAGGACCAGTCATTCGAAATGACTTCTCCATGCATTTTATGCATTGGTAAAAGCACTGATGAAAAGTGTGATATGTTTTCAGGTATCTCCTATACTAATAGAGCCACATGCTCACCGGTTTGCCACATGATGTAGGCCTATGGACTGAACAAGAAACCACCAAAAATTTTAACCAGTCATCGTTCTCACAACACTGAGGACCAGTCATTCGAAATGACTTCTCCATGCATTTTATGCATTGGTAAAAGCACTATGATGAAAAGTGTGATATGTTTTCAGGTATCTCCTATACTAATAGAGCCACATGCTCACCGGTTTGCCACATGATGTAGGCCTATGGACTGAACAAGAAACCACCAAAAATTTTAACCAGTCATCGTTCTCACAACACTGAGGACCAGTCATTCGAAATGACTTCTCCATGCATTTTATGCATTGGTAAAAGCACTATGATGAAAAGTGTGATATGTTTTCAGGTATCTCCTATACTAATAGAGCCACATGCTCACCGGTTTGCCACATGATGTAGGCCTATGGACTGAACAAGAAACCACCAAAAATTTTAACCAGTCATCGTTCTCACAACACTGAGGACCAGTCATTCGAAATGACTTCTCCATGCATTTTATGCATTGGTAAAAGCACTATGATTAAAAGTGTGATATGTTTTCAGGTATCTCCTATACTAATAGAGCCACATGCTCACCGGTTTGCCACATGATGTAGGCCTATGGACTGAACAAGAAACCACCAAAAATTTTAACCAGTCATCGTTCTCACAACACTGAGGACCAGTCATTCGAAATGACTTCTCCATGCATTTTATGCATTGGTAAAAGCACTATGATGAAAAGTGTGATATGTTTTCAGGTATCTCCTATACTAATAGAGCCACATGCTCACCGGTTTGCCACATGATGTAGGCTAATGGACTGAACAAGAAACCACCAAAAATTTTAACCAGTCATCGTTCTCACAACACTGAGGACCAGTCATTCGAAATGACTTCTCCATGCATTTTATGCATTGGTAAAAGCACTATGATGAAAAGTGTGATATGTTTTCAGGTATCTCCTATACTAATACAGCCACATGCTCACCGGTTTGCCACATGATGTAGGCCTATGGACTGAACAAGAAACCACCAAAAATTTTAACCAGTCATCGTTCTCACAACACTGAGGACCAGTCATTCGAAATGACTTCTCCATGCATTTTATGCATTGGTAAAAGCACTATGATGAAAAGTGTGATATGTTTTCAGGTATCTCCTATACTAATAGAGCCACATGCTCACCGGTTTGCCACATGATGTAGGCCTATGGACTGAACAAGAAACCACCAAAAATTTTAACCAGTCATCGTTCTCACAACACTGAGGACCAGTCATTCGAAATGACTTCTCCATGCATTTTATGCATTGGTAAAAGCACTGATGAAAAGTGTGATATGTTTTCAGGTATCTCCTATACTAATAGAGCCACATGCTCACCGGTTTGCCACATGATGTAGGCCTATGGACTGAACAAGAAACCACCAAAAATTTTAACCAGTCATCGTTCTCACAACACTGAGGACCAGTCATTCGAAATGACTTCTCCATGCATTTTATGCATTGGTAAAAGCACTATGATGAAAAGTGTGATATGTTTTCAGGTATCTCCTATACTAATAGAGCCACAATGCTCACCGGTTTGCCACATGATGTAGGCCTATGGACTGAACAAGAAACCACCAAAAATTTTAACCAGTCATCGTTCTCACAACACTGAGGACCAGTCATTCGAAATGACTTCTCCATGCATTTTATGCATTGGTAAAAGCACTATGATGAAATGTGTGATATGTTTTCAGGTATCTCCTATACTAATAGAGCCACATGCTCACCGGTTTGCCACATGATGTAGGCCTATGGACTGAACAAGAAACCACCAAAAATTTTAACCAGTCATCGTTCTCACAACACTGAGGACCAGTCATTCGAAATGACTTCTCCATGCATTTTATGCATTGGTAAAAGCACTATGATGAAAAGTGTGATGTTTTCAGGTATCTCCTATACTAATAGAGCCACATGCTCACCGGTTTGCCACATGATGTAGGCCTATGGACTGAACAAGAAACCACCAAAAATTTTAACCAGTCATCGTTCTCACAACACTGAGGACCAGTCATTCGAAATGACTTCTCCATGCATTTTATGCATTGGTAAAAGCACTATGATGAAAAGTGTGATATGTTTTCAGGTATCTCCTATACTAATAGAGCCACATGCTCACCGGTTTGCCACATGATGTAGGCCTATGGACTGAACAAGAAACCACCAAAAATTTTAACCAGTCATCGTTCTCACAACACTGAGGACCAGTCATTCGAAATGACTTCTCCATGCATTTTATGCATTGGTAAAAGCACTATGATTAAAAGTGTGATATGTTTTCAGGTATCTCCTATACTAATAGAGCCACATGCTCACCGGTTTGCCACATGATGTAGGCCTATGGACTGAACAAGAAACCACCAAAAATTTTAACCAGTCATCGTTCTCACAACACTGAGGACCAGTCATTCGAAATGACTTCTCCATGCATTTTATGCATTGGTAAAAGCACTATGATGAAAAGTGTGATATGTTTTCAGGTATCTCCTATACTAATAGAGCCACATGCTCACCGGTTTGCCACATGATGTAGGCCTATGGACTGAACAAGAAACAACCAAAAATTTTAACCAGTCATCGCTCTCAAAACACTGAGGACCAGTCATTCGAAATGACTTCTCCATGCATTTTATGCATTGGTAAAAGCACTATGATGAAAAGTGTGATATGTTTTCAGGTATCTCCTATACTAATAGAGCCACATGCTCACCGGTTTGCCACATGATGTAGGCCTATGGACTGAACAAGAAACCACCAAAAATTTTAACCAGTCATCGTTCTCACAACACTGAGGACCAGTCATTCGAAATGACTTCTCCATGCATTTTATGCATTGGTAAAAGCACTATGATGAAAAGTGTGATATGTTTTCAGGTATCTCCTATACTAATAGAGCCACATGCTCACCGGTTTGCCACATGATGTAGGCCTATGGACTGAACAAGAAACCACCAAAAATTTTAACCAGTCATCGTTCTCACAACACTGAGGACCAGTCATTCGAAATGACTTCTCCATGCATTTTATGCATTGGTAAAAGCACTATGATGAAAAGTGTGATATGTTTTCAGGTATCTCCTATACTAATAGAGCCACATGCTCACCGGTTTGCCACATGATGTAGGCCTATGGACTGAACAAGAAACCACCAAAAATTTTAACCAGTCATCGTTCTCACAACACTGAGGACCAGTCATTCGAAATGACTTCTCCATGCATTTTATGCATTGGTAAAAGCACTATGATGAAAAGTGTGATATGTTTTCAGGTATCTCCTATACTAATAGAGCCACATGCTCACCGGTTTGCCACATGATGTAGGCCTATGGACTGAACAAGAAACCACCAAAAATTTTAACCAGTCATTGTTCTCACAACACTGAGGACCAGTCATTCGAAATGACTTCTCCATGCATTTTATGCATTGGTAAAAGCACTATGATGAAAAGTGTGATATGTTTTCAGGTATCTCCTATACTAATAGAGCCACATGCTCACCGGTTTGCCACATGATGTAGGCCTATGGACTGAACAAGAAACCACCAAAAATTTTAACCAGTCATCGTTCTCACAACACTGAGGACCAGTCATTCGAATTGACTTCTCCAGGCATTTTATGCATTGGTAAAAGCACTATGATGAAAAGTGTGATATGTTTTCAGGTATCTCCTATACTAATAGAGCCACATGCTCAACAGTTTGCCACATGATGTAGGCCTATGGACTGAACAAGAAACCACCAAAAATTTTAACCAGTCATCGTTCTCACAACACTGAGGACCAGTCATTCGAAATGACTTCTCCATGCATTTTATGCATTGGTAAAAGCACTATGATGAAAAGTGTGATATGTTTTCAGGTATCTCCTATACTAATAGAGCCACATGCTCACCGGTTTGCCACATGATGTAGGCCTATGGACTGAACAAGAAACCACCAAAAATTTTAACCAGTCATCGTTCTCACAACACTGAGGACCAGTCATTCGAAATGACTTCTCCATGCATTTTATGCATTGGTAAAAGCACTATGATGAAAAGTGTGATATGTTTTCAGGTATCTCCTATACTAATAGAGCCACATGCTCACCGGTTTGCCACATGATGTAGGCCTGTGGACTGAACAAGAAACCACCAAAAATTTTAACCAGTCATCGTTCTCACAACACTGAGGACCAGTCATTCGAAATGACTTCTCCATGCATTTTATGCATTGGTAAAAGCACTATGATGAAAAGTGTGATATGTTTTCAGGTATCTCCTATACTAATAGAGCCACATGCTCACCGGTTTGCCACATGATGTAGGCCTATGGACTGAACAAGAAACCACCAAAAATTTTAACCAGTCATCGTTCTCACAACACTGAGGACCAGTCATTCGAAATGACTTCTCCATGCATTTTATGCATTGGTAAAAGCACTATGATGAAAAGTGTGATATGTTTTCAGGTATCTCCTATACTAATAGAGCCACATGCTCACCGGTTTGCCACATGATGTAGGCCTATGGACTGAACAAGAAACCACCAAAAATTTTAACCAGTCATCGTTCTCACAACACTGAGGACCAGTCATTCGAAATGACTTCTCCATGCATTTTATGCATTGGTAAAAGCACTATGATGAAAAGTGTGATATGTTTTCAGGTATCTCCTATACTAATAGAGCCACATGCTCACCGGTTTGCCACATGATGTAGGCCTATGGACTGAACAAGAAACCACCAAAAATTTTAACCAGTCATCGTTCTCACAACACTGAGGACCAGTCATTCGAAATGACTTCTCCATGCATTTTATGCATTGGTAAAAGCACTATGATGAAAAGTGTGATATGTTTTCAGGTATCTCCTATACTAATAGAGCCACATGCTCACCGGTTTGCCACATGATGTAGGCCTATGGACTGAACAAGAAACCACCAAAAATTCTAACCAGTCATCGTTCTCACAACACTGAGGACCAGTCATTCGAAATGACTTCTCCATGCATTTTATGCATTGGTAAAAGCACTATGATGAAAAGTGTGATATGTTTTCAGGTATCTCCTATACTAATAGAGCCACATGCTCACCGGTTTGCCACATGATGTAGGCCTATGGACTGAACAAGAAACCACCAAAAATTTTAACCAGTCATCGTTCTCACAACACTGAGGACCAGTCATTCGAAATGACTTCTCCATGCATTTTATGCATTGGTAAAAGCACTATGATGAAAAGTGTGATATGTTTTCAGGTATCTCCTATACTAATAGAGCCACATGCTCACCGGTTTGCCACATGATGTAGGCCTATGGACTGAACAAGAAACCACCAAAAATTATAACCAGTCATCGTTCTCACAACACTGAGGACCAGTCATTCGAAATGACTTCTCCATGCATTTTATGCATTGGTAAAAGCACTATGATGAAAAGTGTGATATGTTTTCAGGTATCTCCTATACTAATA
>NW_027194759.1:0-28037 GCF_032444005.1 Ranitomeya imitator | reverse complement strand
CACTTCTTGTCTGTCCTCCGTAAATGGGTAATGCCTTCATCCCCAATTAATGTTGTGCATGCGCATTCAGACGGGACAAGAGCGAAGAGCGTAAAGCCTGCCCTGTGTGCATAACCATCATATAACTAAAGACAGAAAAACAAACATGCAAGGGGCTCAAAAGTGCTGGCTAAGGTTTAAGGCATGGCCACAAGTGCTGGCTAAGGCTTAAGGCATGGGCACTAGTGCTGGCTAAGGCTTAAGGCATGGGCACAAGTGCTGGTTAAGGCTTAAGGCATGGGCACAAGTGCTGGTTAAGGCTTAAGGCATGGGCACAAGTGCTGGCTAAGGCTTAAGGCATGGGCACAAGTGCTGGCTAAGGCTTAAGGCATGGACACAAGTGCTGGCTAAGGCTTAAGGCATGGGCACAAGTGCTGGCTAGGCTTACGGCATGGGCACAAGTGCTAGCTAGGCATAAGGCATGGGCACAAGTGCTGGCTATGCATAAGGCATGGGCACAAGTGCCTGCTAGGCATAAAGCATGGGCACAAGTGCTGGCTAAGGCTTAAAGCATGGGCACATGTGCTGGCTAAGGCTTAAGGCATGGGCACAAGTGCTGGCTAAAGCTTAAGGCATGGGCACAAGTGCTGGCTAGGCATAAGGCATGGGCACAAGTGCTGGCTAAGGCTTAAGGCATGGGCACAAGTGCTGGCTAAGGCTTAAGGCATGGGCACAAGTGCTGGCTAAGGCTTAAGGCATGGGCACAAGTGCTGGCTAGGCTTAAGGCATGGGCACAAGTGCTGGCTAAGGCTTAAGGCATGGGCACAAGTGCTGGCTAGGCATAAGGCATGGGCACAAGTGCTGGCTAAGGCTTAAGGCATGGGCACAAGTGCTGGCTAAGGCTTAAGGCATGGGCACAAGTGCTGGCTAAGGCTTAAGGCATGGGCACAAGTGCTGGCTAAGGCTTAAGGCATGGGCACAAGTGCTGGCTAAGGCTTAAGGCATGGGCACAAGTGCTGGCTAAGGCTTAAGGCATGGGCACAAGTACTGGCTAGGCTTAAGGCATGGGCACAAGTGCTGGCTATGCTTAAGGCAACGGCACAAGTGCTGGCTATGCTTAAGGCAACGGCACAAGTGCTGGCTAGGCTTAAGGCATGGGCACAAGTGCTGGCTAGGCTTAAGGCATGAGCACAAGTGCTGGCTAGGCATAAGGCATGGGCACAAGTGCTGACTAGGCATAAGGCATGGGCACAAGTGCTGGCTAGGCATAAGGCATGGGCACAAGTGCTGGCTAAGGCTTAAGGCATGGGCACAAGTGCTGGCTAAGGCTTAAGGCATGGGCACAAGTGCTGGCTAAGGCTTAAGGCATGGGCACAAGTGCTGGCTAAGGCTTAAGGCATGGGCACAAGTACTGGCTAGGCTTAAGGCATGGGCAGAAGTGCTGGCTAAGGCTTAAGGCAACGGCACAAGTGCTGGCTAGGCTTAAGGCAACGGCACAAGTGATGGCTAGGCTTAAGGCATGGGCACAAGAGATGGCTAGGCTTAAGGCATGGGTACAAGTGCTGGCTAGGCATAAGGCATGGGCACAAGTGCTGGCTAGGCTTAAGGCATGGGCACAAGTGCTGGCTAAGGCTTAAGGCATGGGCACAAGTGCTGGCTAAGGCTTCAGGCATGGGCACAAGTGCTGGCTAAGGCTTAAGGCATGGGCACAAGTGCTGGCTAAGGCTTAAGGCATGGGCACAAGTGCTGGCTAGGCATAAGGCATGGGCACAAGTGCTGGCTAGGCATAAGGCCTGGGCACAAGTGCTGGCTAGGCATAAGGCAAGGCATGGGCACAAGTGCTGGCTAGGCATAAGGCATGGGCACAAGTGCTGGCTAGGCATAAGGCATGGGCACAAGTGCTGGCTAGGCATAAGGCATGGGCACAAGTGCTGGCTAAGGCTTAAGGCATGGGCACAAGTGCTGGCTAAGGCTTAAGGCATGGGCACAAGTGCTGGCTAAAGCTTAAGGCATGGGCACAAGTGCTGGCTAAGGCTTAAGGCATGGGCACAAATGCTGGCTAAGGCTTAAGGCATGGGCACAAGTGCTGGCTAAGGCTTAAGGTATGGGCACAAGTGCTGGCTAAGGTTTAAGGCATGGGCACAAGTGCTGGCTAAGGTCTAAGGCATGGGCACAAGTGCTGGCTAAGGCTTAAGGCATGGGCACAAGTGGTGGCTAAGGCTTAAGGCATGGGCACAAGTGCTGGGTAAGGCTTAAGGCATGGGCATAAGTGCTGGCTAAGGCTTAAGGTATGGGCACAAGTGCTGGCTAGGCTTAAGGCATACGGCTAACTCTTTGCACTCTTTGCATAAAGGGTTAGGCACCCATAGGGGTGAAGAGCTAGCTTTCACCCCTCTACTTTGTACTTGGACATTTAGGACTAGATCCTTTGTTGTACAGTGCGGAGCCTCTCCATAACCCCATGCTCCATGCGACCAGGCACTTCTTGTCTGTCCTCCGTAAATGGGTAATGCCTTCTTCCCCAATTACAGTCGTGCATGCGCATTCAGACGGGACAAGAGCGAAGAGCGTAAAGCCTGCCCTGTGTGCATAACCATCATGTAACTAAAGACAGAAAAACAAACATGCAAGGGGCTCAAAAGTGCTGGCTAAGGCTTAAGGCATGGGCAAAAGTGCTGGCTAAGGCTTAAGGCATGGGCACAAGTGCTGGCTAAGGCTTAAGGCATGGGCACAAGTGCTGGCTAAGGCTTAAGGCATGGGCACAAGTGCTGGCTAAGGCTTAAGGCATGGGCACAAGTGCTGGCTAAGGCTTAAGGCATGGGCACAAGTGCTGGCTAAGGCTTAAGGCATGGGCACAAGTGCTGGCTAGGCTTAAGGCATGGGTACAAGTGCTGGCTAGGCTTAAGGCAACGGCACAAGTGCTGGCTATGCTTAAGGCATGGGCACAAGTGCTGGCTAACGCTTAAGGCATGGACACAAGTGCTGGCTAAGGCTTAAGGCATGTGCACAAGTGCTGGCTAAGGCTTAAGGCATGGGCACAAGTGCTGGCTAAGGCTTAAGGCATGGGCACAAGTGCTGGCTAAGGCTTAAGGCATGGGCACAAGTGCTGGCTAAGGCTTAAGGCATGGGCATGAGTGCTGGCTAAGGCTTAAGGCATGGGCACAAGTGCTGGCTAGGCTTAAGGCATACGGCTAACTCTTTGCACTCTTTGCATAAAGGGTTAGGCACCCATAGGGGTGAAGAGCTAGCTTTCACCCCTCTACTCTGTACTTGGACATTTAGGACTAGATCCTTTGTTGTACAGTGCGGAGCCTCTCCATAACCCAATGCTACAAGCGACCAGGCACTTCTTGTCTGTCCTCCGTAAATGGGTAATGCCTTCTTCCCCAATTACAGTCGTGCATGCGCATTCAGACGGGACAAGAGCGAAGAGCGTAAAGCCTGCCCTGTGTGCATAACCATCATGTAACTAAAGACAGAAAAACAAACATGCAAGGGGCTCAAAAGTGCTGGCTAAGGCTTAAGGCATGGGCAAAAGTGCTGGCTAAGGCTTAAGGCATGGGCACAAGTGCTGGCTAAGGCTTAAGGCATGGGCACAAGTGCTGGCTAAGGCTTAAGGCATGGGCACAAGTGCTGGCTAGGCTTAAGGCATGGGTACAAGTGCTGGCTAGGCTTAAGGCAACGGCACAAGTGCTGGCTATGCTTAAGGCATGGGCACAAGTGCTGGCTAACGCTTAAGGCATGGGCACAAGTGCTGGCTAAGGCTTAAGGCATGTGCACAAGTGCTGGCTAAGGCTTAAGGCATGGGCACAAGTGCTGGCTAAGGCTTAAGGCATGGGCACAAGTGCTGGCTAAGGCTTAAGGCATGGGCACAAGTGCTGGCTAAGGCTTAAGGCATGGGCACATGTGCTGGCTAAGGCTTAAGGCATGGGCACAAGTGCTGGCTAAGGCTTAAGGCATGGGCACAAGTGCTGGCTAGGCTTAAGGCAACGGCACAAGTGCTGGCTATGCTTAAGGCATGGGCACAAGTGCTGGCTAGGCTTAAGGCATGGGCACAAGTGCTGGCTAGGCATAAGGCATGGGCACAAGTTCTGGCTAGGCATAAGGCATGGGCACAAGTGCTGGCTAGGCATAAGGCATGGGCACAAGTGCTGGCTAGGCATAAGGCATGGGCACAAGTGCTGGCTAAGGCTTAAGGCATGGGCACAAGTGCTGGCTAAGGCTTAAGGCATGGGCACAAGTGCTGGCTAAGGCTTAAGGCATGGGCACAAGTGCTGGCTAAGGCTTAAGGCATGGGCACAAGTGCTGGCTAAGGCTTAAGGCATGGGCACAAGTGCTGGCTAAGGCTTAAGGCATGGGCACAAGTGCTGGCTAAGGCTTAAGGCATGGGCACAAGTGCTGGCTAAGGCTTAAGGCATGGGCACAAGTGCTGGCTAAGGCTTAAGGCATGGGCACAAGTGCTGGCTAAAGCTTAAGGCATGGGCACAAGTGCTGGCTAGGCATAAGGCATGGGCACAAGTGCTGGCTAGGCATAAGGCATGGACACAAGTGCTGGCTAAGGCTTAAGGCATGGGCACATGTGCTGGCTTAGGCTTAAGGCATGGGCACAAGTGCTGGCTAAAGCTTAAGGCATGGGCACAAGTGCTGGCTAGGCATAAGGCATGGGCACAAGTGCTGGCTAAGGCTTAAGGCATGGGCACAAGTGCTGGCTAAGGCTTAAGGCATGGGCACAAGTGCTGGCTAAGGCTTAAGGCATGGGCACAAGTGCTGGCTAGGCTTAAGGCATGGGCACAAGTGCTGGCTAAGGCTTAAGGCATGGGCACATGTGCTGGCTAAGGCTTAAGGCATGGGCACAAGTGCTGGCTCAGGCTTAAGGCATGGGCACAAGTGCTGGCTAGGCTTAAGGCAACGGCACAAGTGCAGGATAAGGCTTAAGGCATGGGCACAAGTGCTGGCTAGGCTTAAGGCATGGGCACAAGTGCTGGCTAGGCATAAGGCATGGGCACAAGTGCTGGCTAGGCATAATGCATGGGCACAAGTGCTGGCTAAGGCTTAAGGCATGGGCACAAGTGCTGGCTAAGGCTTAAGGCATGGGCACAAGTGCTGGCTAAGGCTTAAGGCATGGGCACAAGTGCTGGCTAAGGCTTAAGGCATGGGCACAAGTGCTGGCTAAGGCTTAAGGCATGGGCACAAGTGCTTGCTAAGGCTTAAGGCATGGGCACAAGTGTTGGCTAAGGCTTAAAGCATGGGCACAAGTGCTGGCTAAGGCTTAAGGCATGGGCACAAGTGCTGGCTAAGGCTTAAGGCATGGCCACAAGTGCTGGCTAAGGCTTAAGGCATGGGCACAAGTGCTGGCTAAGGCTTAAGGCATGGGCACATGTGCTGGCTAATGCCTAAGGCATGGGCACAAGTGCTGGCTAGGCTTAAGGCAACGGCACAAGTGCTGGCTATGCTTAAGGCATGGGCACAAGTGCTGGCTAGGCTTAAGGCATGGGCACAAGTGCTGGCTAGGCATAAGGCATGGGCACAAGTGCTGGCTAGGCATAAGGCATGGGCACAAGTGCTGGCTAGGCTTAAGGCATGGGTACAAGTGCTGGCTAGGCTTAAGGCAACGGCACAAGTGCTGGCTATGCTTAAGGCATGGGCACAAGTGCTGGCTAACGCTTAAGGCATGGGCACAAGTGCTGGCTAAGGCTTAAGGCATGTGCACAAGTGCTGGCTAAGGCTTAAGGCATGGGCACAAGTGCTGGCTAAGGCTTAAGGCATGGGCACAAGTGCTGGCTAAGGCTTAAGGCATGGGCACAAGTGCTGGCTAAGGCTTAAGGCATGGGCACATGTGCTGGCTAAGGCTTAAGGCATGGGCACAAGTGCTGGCTAAGGCTTAAGGCATGGGCACAAGTGCTGGCTAGGCTTAAGGCAACGGCACAAGTGCAGGATAAGGCTTAAGGCATGGGCACAAGTGCTGGCTAGGCTTAAGGCATGGGCACAAGTGCTGGCTAGGCATAAGGCATGGGCACAAGTGCTGGCTAGGCATAATGCATGGGCACAAGTGCTGGCTAAGGCTTAAGGCATGGGCACAAGTGCTGGCTAAGGCTTAAGGCATGGGCACAAGTGCTGGCTAAGGCTTAAGGCATGGGCACAAGTGCTGGCTAAGGCTTAAGGCATGGGCACAAGTGCTGGCTAAGGCTTAAGGCATGGGCACAAGTGCTTGCTAAGGCTTAAGGCATGGGCACAAGTGTTGGCTAAGGCTTAAAGCATGGGCACAAGTGCTGGCTAAGGCTTAAGGCATGGGCACAAGTGCTGGATAGGCTTAAGGCATACGTCTAACTCTTTGTACTCTTTGCATAAAGGGTTAGGCACCCATAGGGGTGAAGAGCGAGCTTTCACCCCTCTACTCTTTACTTGGACATTTAGGACTAGATCCTTTGTTGTACAGTGCGGAGCCTCTCCATAACCCCATGCTCCAAGCGACCAGGCACTTCTTGTCTGTCCTCCGTAAATGGGTAATGCCTTCATCCCCAATTAATGTTGTGCATGCGCATTCAGACGGGACAAGAGCGAAGAGCGTAAAGCCTGCCCTGTGTGCATAACCATCATATAACTAAAGACAGAAAAACAAACATGCAAGGGGCTCAAAAGTGCTGGCTAAGGTTTAAGGCATGGCCACAAGTGCTGGCTAAGGCTTAAGGCATGGGCACTAGTGCTGGCTAAGGCTTAAGGCATGGGCACAAGTGCTGGTTAAGGCTTAAGGCATGGGCACAAGTGCTGGTTAAGGCTTAAGGCATGGGCACAAGTGCTGGCTAAGGCTTAAGGCATGGGCACAAGTGCTGGCTAAGGCTTAAGGCATGGACACAAGTGCTGGCTAAGGCTTAAGGCATGGGCACAAGTGCTGGCTAGGCTTACGGCATGGGCACAAGTGCTAGCTAGGCATAAGGCATGGGCACAAGTGCTGGCTATGCATAAGGCATGGGCACAAGTGCCTGCTAGGCATAAAGCATGGGCACAAGTGCTGGCTAAGGCTTAAAGCATGGGCACATGTGCTGGCTAAGGCTTAAGGCATGGGCACAAGTGCTGGCTAAAGCTTAAGGCATGGGCACAAGTGCTGGCTAGGCATAAGGCATGGGCACAAGTGCTGGCTAAGGCTTAAGGCATGGGCACAAGTGCTGGCTAAGGCTTAAGGCATGGGCACAAGTGCTGGCTAAGGCTTAAGGCATGGGCACAAGTGCTGGCTAGGCTTAAGGCATGGGCACAAGTGCTGGCTAAGGCTTAAGGCATGGGCACAAGTGCTGGCTAGGCATAAGGCATGGGCACAAGTGCTGGCTAAGGCTTAAGGCATGGGCACAAGTGCTGGCTAAGGCTTAAGGCATGGGCACAAGTGCTGGCTAAGGCTTAAGGCATGGGCACAAGTGCTGGCTAAGGCTTAAGGCATGGGCACAAGTGCTGGCTAAGGCTTAAGGCATGGGCACAAGTGCTGGCTAAGGCTTAAGGCATGGGCACAAGTACTGGCTAGGCTTAAGGCATGGGCACAAGTGCTGGCTATGCTTAAGGCAACGGCACAAGTGCTGGCTATGCTTAAGGCAACGGCACAAGTGCTGGCTAGGCTTAAGGCATGGGCACAAGTGCTGGCTAGGCTTAAGGCATGAGCACAAGTGCTGGCTAGGCATAAGGCATGGGCACAAGTGCTGACTAGGCATAAGGCATGGGCACAAGTGCTGGCTAGGCATAAGGCATGGGCACAAGTGCTGGCTAAGGCTTAAGGCATGGGCACAAGTGCTGGCTAAGGCTTAAGGCATGGGCACAAGTGCTGGCTAAGGCTTAAGGCATGGGCACAAGTGCTGGCTAAGGCTTAAGGCATGGGCACAAGTACTGGCTAGGCTTAAGGCATGGGCAGAAGTGCTGGCTAAGGCTTAAGGCAACGGCACAAGTGCTGGCTAGGCTTAAGGCAACGGCACAAGTGATGGCTAGGCTTAAGGCATGGGCACAAGAGATGGCTAGGCTTAAGGCATGGGTACAAGTGCTGGCTAGGCATAAGGCATGGGCACAAGTGCTGGCTAGGCTTAAGGCATGGGCACAAGTGCTGGCTAAGGCTTAAGGCATGGGCACAAGTGCTGGCTAAGGCTTCAGGCATGGGCACAAGTGCTGGCTAAGGCTTAAGGCATGGGCACAAGTGCTGGCTAAGGCTTAAGGCATGGGCACAAGTGCTGGCTAGGCATAAGGCATGGGCACAAGTGCTGGCTAGGCATAAGGCCTGGGCACAAGTGCTGGCTAGGCATAAGGCAAGGCATGGGCACAAGTGCTGGCTAGGCATAAGGCATGGGCACAAGTGCTGGCTAGGCATAAGGCATGGGCACAAGTGCTGGCTAGGCATAAGGCATGGGCACAAGTGCTGGCTAAGGCTTAAGGCATGGGCACAAGTGCTGGCTAAGGCTTAAGGCATGGGCACAAGTGCTGGCTAAAGCTTAAGGCATGGGCACAAGTGCTGGCTAAGGCTTAAGGCATGGGCACAAATGCTGGCTAAGGCTTAAGGCATGGGCACAAGTGCTGGCTAAGGCTTAAGGTATGGGCACAAGTGCTGGCTAAGGTTTAAGGCATGGGCACAAGTGCTGGCTAAGGTCTAAGGCATGGGCACAAGTGCTGGCTAAGGCTTAAGGCATGGGCACAAGTGGTGGCTAAGGCTTAAGGCATGGGCACAAGTGCTGGGTAAGGCTTAAGGCATGTGCACAAGTGCTGGCTAAGGCTTAAGGCATGGGCACAAGTGCTGGCTAAGGCTTAAGGCATGGGCACAAGTGCTGGCTAAGGCTTAAGGCATGGGCACAAGTGCTGGCTAAGGCTTAAGGCATGGGCACATGTGCTGGCTAAGGCTTAAGGCATGGGCACAAGTGCTGGCTAAGGCTTAAGGCATGGGCACAAGTGCTGGCTAGGCTTAAGGCAACGGCACAAGTGCTGGCTATGCTTAAGGCATGGGCACAAGTGCTGGCTAGGCTTAAGGCATGGGCACAAGTGCTGGCTAGGCATAAGGCATGGGCACAAGTTCTGGCTAGGCATAAGGCATGGGCACAAGTGCTGGCTAGGCATAAGGCATGGGCACAAGTGCTGGCTAGGCATAAGGCATGGGCACAAGTGCTGGCTAAGGCTTAAGGCATGGGCACAAGTGCTGGCTAAGGCTTAAGGCATGGGCACAAGTGCTGGCTAAGGCTTAAGGCATGGGCACAAGTGCTGGCTAAGGCTTAAGGCATGGGCACAAGTGCTGGCTAAGGCTTAAGGCATGGGCACAAGTGCTGGCTAAGGCTTAAGGCATGGGCACAAGTGCTGGCTAAGGCTTAAGGCATGGGCACAAGTGCTGGCTAAGGCTTAAGGCATGGGCACAAGTGCTGGCTAAGGCTTAAGGCATGGGCACAAGTGCTGGCTAAAGCTTAAGGCATGGGCACAAGTGCTGGCTAGGCATAAGGCATGGGCACAAGTGCTGGCTAGGCATAAGGCATGGACACAAGTGCTGGCTAAGGCTTAAGGCATGGGCACATGTGCTGGCTTAGGCTTAAGGCATGGGCACAAGTGCTGGCTAAAGCTTAAGGCATGGGCACAAGTGCTGGCTAGGCATAAGGCATGGGCACAAGTGCTGGCTAAGGCTTAAGGCATGGGCACAAGTGCTGGCTAAGGCTTAAGGCATGGGCACAAGTGCTGGCTAAGGCTTAAGGCATGGGCACAAGTGCTGGCTAGGCTTAAGGCATGGGCACAAGTGCTGGCTAAGGCTTAAGGCATGGGCACATGTGCTGGCTAAGGCTTAAGGCATGGGCACAAGTGCTGGCTCAGGCTTAAGGCATGGGCACAAGTGCTGGCTAGGCTTAAGGCAACGGCACAAGTGCAGGATAAGGCTTAAGGCATGGGCACAAGTGCTGGCTAGGCTTAAGGCATGGGCACAAGTGCTGGCTAGGCATAAGGCATGGGCACAAGTGCTGGCTAGGCATAATGCATGGGCACAAGTGCTGGCTAAGGCTTAAGGCATGGGCACAAGTGCTGGCTAAGGCTTAAGGCATGGGCACAAGTGCTGGCTAAGGCTTAAGGCATGGGCACAAGTGCTGGCTAAGGCTTAAGGCATGGGCACAAGTGCTGGCTAAGGCTTAAGGCATGGGCACAAGTGCTTGCTAAGGCTTAAGGCATGGGCACAAGTGTTGGCTAAGGCTTAAAGCATGGGCACAAGTGCTGGCTAAGGCTTAAGGCATGGGCACAAGTGCTGGCTAAGGCTTAAGGCATGGCCACAAGTGCTGGCTAAGGCTTAAGGCATGGGCACAAGTGCTGGCTAAGGCTTAAGGCATGGGCACATGTGCTGGCTAATGCCTAAGGCATGGGCACAAGTGCTGGCTAGGCTTAAGGCAACGGCACAAGTGCTGGCTATGCTTAAGGCATGGGCACAAGTGCTGGCTAGGCTTAAGGCATGGGCACAAGTGCTGGCTAGGCATAAGGCATGGGCACAAGTGCTGGCTAGGCATAAGGCATGGGCACAAGTGCTGGCTAGGCTTAAGGCATGGGTACAAGTGCTGGCTAGGCTTAAGGCAACGGCACAAGTGCTGGCTATGCTTAAGGCATGGGCACAAGTGCTGGCTAACGCTTAAGGCATGGGCACAAGTGCTGGCTAAGGCTTAAGGCATGTGCACAAGTGCTGGCTAAGGCTTAAGGCATGGGCACAAGTGCTGGCTAAGGCTTAAGGCATGGGCACAAGTGCTGGCTAAGGCTTAAGGCATGGGCACAAGTGCTGGCTAAGGCTTAAGGCATGGGCACATGTGCTGGCTAAGGCTTAAGGCATGGGCACAAGTGCTGGCTCAGGCTTAAGGCATGGGCACAAGTGCTGGCTAGGCTTAAGGCAACGGCACAAGTGCAGGATAAGGCTTAAGGCATGGGCACAAGTGCTGGCTAGGCTTAAGGCATGGGCACAAGTGCTGGCTAGGCATAAGGCATGGGCACAAGTGCTGGCTAGGCATAATGCATGGGCACAAGTGCTGGCTAAGGCTTAAGGCATGGGCACAAGTGCTGGCTAAGGCTTAAGGCATGGGCACAAGTGCTGGCTAAGGCTTAAGGCATGGGCACAAGTGCTGGCTAAGGCTTAAGGCATGGGCACAAGTGCTGGCTAAGGCTTAAGGCATGGGCACAAGTGCTTGCTAAGGCTTAAGGCATGGGCACAAGTGTTGGCTAAGGCTTAAAGCATGGGCACAAGTGCTGGCTAAGGCTTAAGGCATGGGCACAAGTGCTGGATAGGCTTAAGGCATACGTCTAACTCTTTGTACTCTTTGCATAAAGGGTTAGGCACCCATAGGGGTGAAGAGCGAGCTTTCACCCCTCTACTCTTTACTTGGACATTTAGGACTAGATCCTTTGTTGTACAGTGCGGAGCCTCTCCATAACCCCATGCTCCAAGCGACCAGGCACTTCTTGTCTGTCCTCCGTAAATGGGTAATGCCTTCATCCCCAATTAATGTTGTGCATGCGCATTCAGACGGGACAAGAGCGAAGAGCGTAAAGCCTGCCCTGTGTGCATAACCATCATATAACTAAAGACAGAAAAACAAACATGCAAGGGGCTCAAAAGTGCTGGCTAAGGTTTAAGGCATGGCCACAAGTGCTGGCTAAGGCTTAAGGCATGGGCACTAGTGCTGGCTAAGGCTTAAGGCATGGGCACAAGTGCTGGTTAAGGCTTAAGGCATGGGCACAAGTGCTGGCTAAGGCTTAAGGCATGGGCACAAGTGCTGGCTAAGGCTTAAGGCATGGGCACAAGTGCTGGCTAGGCTTAAGGCATGGGCACAAGTGCTGGCTAAGGCTTAAGGCATGGGCACAAGTGCTGGCTAGGCATAAGGCATGGGCACAAGTGCTGGCTAAGGCTTAAGGCATGGGCACAAGTGCTGGCTAAGGCTTAAGGCATGGGCACAAGTGCTGGCTAAGGCTTAAGGCATGGGCACAAGTGCTGGCTAAGGCTTAAGGCATGGGCACAAGTGCTGGCTAAGGCTTAAGGCATGGGCACAAGTGCTGGCTAAGGCTTAAGGCATGGGCACAAGTACTGGCTAGGCTTAAGGCATGGGCACAAGTGCTGGCTATGCTTAAGGCAACGGCACAAGTGCTGGCTATGCTTAAGGCAACGGCACAAGTGCTGGCTAGGCTTAAGGCATGGGCACAAGTGCTGGCTAGGCTTAAGGCATGAGCACAAGTGCTGGCTAGGCATAAGGCATGGGCACAAGTGCTGACTAGGCATAAGGCATGGGCACAAGTGCTGGCTAGGCATAAGGCATGGGCACAAGTGCTGGCTAAGGCTTAAGGCATGGGCACAAGTGCTGGCTAAGGCTTAAGGCATGGGCACAAGTGCTGGCTAAGGCTTAAGGCATGGGCACAAGTGCTGGCTAAGGCTTAAGGCATGGGCACAAGTACTGGCTAGGCTTAAGGCATGGGCAGAAGTGCTGGCTAAGGCTTAAGGCAACGGCACAAGTGCTGGCTAGGCTTAAGGCAACGGCACAAGTGATGGCTAGGCTTAAGGCATGGGCACAAGAGATGGCTAGGCTTAAGGCATGGGTACAAGTGCTGGCTAGGCATAAGGCATGGGCACAAGTGCTGGCTAGGCTTAAGGCATGGGCACAAGTGCTGGCTAAGGCTTAAGGCATGGGCACAAGTGCTGGCTAAGGCTTCAGGCATGGGCACAAGTGCTGGCTAAGGCTTAAGGCATGGGCACAAGTGCTGGCTAAGGCTTAAGGCATGGGCACAAGTGCTGGCTAGGCATAAGGCATGGGCACAAGTGCTGGCTAGGCATAAGGCCTGGGCACAAGTGCTGGCTAGGCATAAGGCAAGGCATGGGCACAAGTGCTGGCTAGGCATAAGGCATGGGCACAAGTGCTGGCTAGGCATAAGGCATGGGCACAAGTGCTGGCTAGGCATAAGGCATGGGCACAAGTGCTGGCTAAGGCTTAAGGCATGGGCACAAGTACTGGCTAAGGCTTAAGGCATGGGCACAAGTGCTGGCTAAAGCTTAAGGCATGGGCACAAGTGCTGGCTAAGGCTTAAGGCATGGGCACAAATGCTGGCTAAGGCTTAAGGCATGGGCACAAGTGCTGGCTAAGGCTTAAGGTATGGGCACAAGTGCTGGCTAAGGTTTAAGGCATGGGCACAAGTGCTGGCTAAGGTCTAAGGCATGGGCACAAGTGCTGGCTAAGGCTTAAGGCATGGGCACAAGTGGTGGCTAAGGCTTAAGGCATGGGCACAAGTGCTGGGTAAGGCTTAAGGCATGGGCATAAGTGCTGGCTAAGGCTTAAGGTATGGGCACAAGTGCTGGCTAGGCTTAAGGCATACGGCTAACTCTTTGCACTCTTTGCATAAAGGGTTAGGCACCCATAGGGGTGAAGAGCTAGCTTTCACCCCTCTACTTTGTACTTGGACATTTAGGACTAGATCCTTTGTTGTACAGTGCGGAGCCTCTCCATAACCCCATGCTCCATGCGACCAGGCACTTCTTGTCTGTCCTCCGTAAATGGGTAATGCCTTCTTCCCCAATTACAGTCGTGCATGCGCATTCAGACGGGACAAGAGCGAAGAGCGTAAAGCCTGCCCTGTGTGCATAACCATCATGTAACTAAAGACAGAAAAACAAACATGCAAGGGGCTCAAAAGTGCTGGCTAAGGCTTAAGGCATGGGCAAAAGTGCTGGCTAAGGCTTAAGGCATGGGCACAAGTGCTGGCTAAGGCTTAAGGCATGGGCACAAGTGCTGGCTAAGGCTTAAGGCATGGGCACAAGTGCTGGCTAAGGCTTAAGGCATGGGCACAAGTGCTGGCTAAGGCTTAAGGCATGGGCACAAGTGCTGGCTAAGGCTTAAGGCATGGGCACAAGTGCTGGCTAGGCTTAAGGCATGGGTACAAGTGCTGGCTAGGCTTAAGGCAACGGCACAAGTGCTGGCTATGCTTAAGGCATGGGCACAAGTGCTGGCTAACGCTTAAGGCATGGACACAAGTGCTGGCTAAGGCTTAAGGCATGTGCACAAGTGCTGGCTAAGGCTTAAGGCATGGGCACAAGTGCTGGCTAAGGCTTAAGGCATGGGCACAAGTGCTGGCTAAGGCTTAAGGCATGGGCACAAGTGCTGGCTAAGGCTTAAGGCATGGGCATGAGTGCTGGCTAAGGCTTAAGGCATGGGCACAAGTGCTGGCTAGGCTTAAGGCATACGGCTAACTCTTTGCACTCTTTGCATAAAGGGTTAGGCACCCATAGGGGTGAAGAGCTAGCTTTCACCCCTCTACTCTGTACTTGGACATTTAGGACTAGATCCTTTGTTGTACAGTGCGGAGCCTCTCCATAACCCAATGCTACAAGCGACCAGGCACTTCTTGTCTGTCCTCCGTAAATGGGTAATGCCTTCTTCCCCAATTACAGTCGTGCATGCGCATTCAGACGGGACAAGAGCGAAGAGCGTAAAGCCTGCCCTGTGTGCATAACCATCATGTAACTAAAGACAGAAAAACAAACATGCAAGGGGCTCAAAAGTGCTGGCTAAGGCTTAAGGCATGGGCAAAAGTGCTGGCTAAGGCTTAAGGCATGGGCACAAGTGCTGGCTAAGGCTTAAGGCATGGGCACAAGTGCTGGCTAAGGCTTAAGGCATGGGCACAAGTGCTGGCTAGGCTTAAGGCATGGGTACAAGTGCTGGCTAGGCTTAAGGCAACGGCACAAGTGCTGGCTATGCTTAAGGCATGGGCACAAGTGCTGGCTAACGCTTAAGGCATGGGCACAAGTTCTGGCTAAGGCTTAAGGCATGTGCACAAGTGCTGGCTAAGGCTTAAGGCATGGGCACAAGTGCTGGCTAAGGCTTAAGGCATGGGCACAAGTGCTGGCTAAGGCTTAAGGCATGGGCACAAGTGCTGGCTAAGGCTTAAGGCATGGGCACATGTGCTGGCTAAGGCTTAAGGCATGGGCACAAGTGCTGGCTAAGGCTTAAGGCATGGGCACAAGTGCTGGCTAGGCTTAAGGCAACGGCACAAGTGCTGGCTATGCTTAAGGCATGGGCACAAGTGCTGGCTAGGCTTAAGGCATGGGCACAAGTGCTGGCTAGGCATAAGGCATGGGCACAAGTTCTGGCTAGGCATAAGGCATGGGCACAAGTGCTGGCTAGGCATAAGGCATGGGCACAAGTGCTGGCTAGGCATAAGGCATGGGCACAAGTGCTGGCTAAGGCTTAAGGCATGGGCACAAGTGCTGGCTAAGGCTTAAGGCATGGGCACAAGTGCTGGCTAAGGCTTAAGGCATGGGCACAAGTGCTGGCTAAGGCTTAAGGCATGGGCACAAGTGCTGGCTAAGGCTTAAGGCATGGGCACAAGTGCTGGCTAAGGCTTAAGGCATGGGCACAAGTGCTGGCTAAGGCTTAAGGCATGGGCACAAGTGCTGGCTAAGGCTTAAGGCATGGGCACAAGTGCTGGCTAAGGCTTAAGGCATGGGCACAAGTGCTGGCTAAAGCTTAAGGCATGGGCACAAGTGCTGGCTAGGCATAAGGCATGGGCACAAGTGCTGGCTAGGCATAAGGCATGGACACAAGTGCTGGCTAAGGCTTAAGGCATGGGCACATGTGCTGGCTTAGGCTTAAGGCATGGGCACAAGTGCTGGCTAAAGCTTAAGGCATGGGCACAAGTGCTGGCTAGGCATAAGGCATGGGCACAAGTGCTGGCTAAGGCTTAAGGCATGGGCACAAGTGCTGGCTAAGGCTTAAGGCATGGGCACAAGTGCTGGCTAAGGCTTAAGGCATGGGCACAAGTGCTGGCTAGGCTTAAGGCATGGGCACAAGTGCTGGCTAAGGCTTAAGGCATGGGCACAAGTGCTGGCTAGGCATAAGGCATGGGCACAAGTGCTGGCTAAGGCTTAAGGCATGGGCACAAGTGCTGGCTAAGGCTTAAGGCATGGGCACAAGTGCTGGCTAAGGCTTAAGGCATGGGCACAAGTGCTGGCTAAGGCTTAAGGCATGGGAACAAGTACTGGCTAGGCTTAAGGCATGGGCACAAGTGCTGGCTATGCTTAAGGCAACGGCACAAGTGCTGGCTATGCTTAAGGCAACGGCACAAGTGCTGGCTAGGCTTAAGGCATGGGCACAAGTGCTGGCTAGGCTTAAGGCATGAGCACAAGTGCTGGCTAGGCATAAGGCATGGGCACAAGTGCTGGCTAGGCATAAGGCATGGGCACAAGTGCTGGCTAGGCATAAGGCATGGGCACAAGTGCTGGCTAAGGCTTAAGGCATGGGCACAAGTGCTGGCTAAGGCTTAAGGCATGGGCACAAGTGCTGGCTAAGGCTTAAGGCATGGGCACAAGTGCTGGCTAAGGCTTAAGGCATGGGCACAAGTACTGGCTAGGCTTAAGGCATGGGCAGAAGTGCTGGCTAAGGCTTAAGGCAACGGCACAAGTGCTGGCTAGGCTTAAGGCAACGGCACAAGTGATGGCTAGGCTTAAGGCATGGGCACAAGAGATGGCTAGGCTTAAGGCATGGGTACAAGTGCTGGCTAGGCATAAGGCATGGGCACAAGTGCTGGCTAGGCTTAAGGCATGGGCACAAGTGCTGGCTAAGGCTTAAGGCATGGGCACAAGTGCTGGCTAAGGCTTAAGGCATGAGCACAAGTGCTGGCTAAGGCTTAAGGCCTGGGCACAAGTGCTGGCTAAGGCTTAAGGCATGGGCACAAGTGCTGGCTAAGGCTTAAGGCATGGGCACAAGTGCTGGCTAAGGCTTAAGGCATGGGCACAAGTGCTGGCTAAGGCTTAAGGCATGGGCACAAGTGCTGGCTAAGGCTTAAGGCATGGGCACAAGTGCTGGCTAAGGCTTAAGGCATGGGCACAAGTGCTGGCTAAGGCTTAAGGCATGGGCACAAGTGCTGGCTAAGGCTTAAGGCATGGGCACAAGTGTTGGCTAGGCATAAGGCATGGGCACAAGTGCTGGCTAGGCATAAGGCATTGACACAAGTGCTGGCTAGGCATAAGGCATGGGCACTAGTGCTGGCTAAGGCTTAAGGCCTGGGCACAAGTGCTGGCTAGGCTTAAGGCCTGGGCACAAGTGCTGGCTAGGCATAAGGCAAGGCATGGGCACAAGTGCTGGCTAGGCATAAGGCATGGGCACAAGTGCTGGCTAGGCATAAGGCATGGGCACAAGTGCTGGCTAGGCATAAGGCATGGGCACAAGTGCTGGCTAAGGCTTAAGGCATGGGCACAAGTGCTGACTAAGGCTTAAGGCATGGGCACAAGTGCTGGCTAAGGCTTAAGGCATGGGCACAAGTGCTGGCTAAGGCTTAAGGCATGGGCACAAATGCTGGCTAAGGCTTAAGGCATGGGCACAAGTGCTGGCTAAGGCATAAGGTATGGGCACAAGTGCTGGCTAAGGTTTAAGGCATGGGCACAAGTGCTGGCTAAGGTCTAAGGCATGGGCACAAGTGCTGGCTAAGGCTTAAGGCATGGGCACAAGTGCTGGCTAAGGCTTAAGGCATGGGCACAAGTGCTGGCTAAGGCTTAAGGCATGGGCATAAGTGCTGGCTAAGGCTTAAGGCATGGGCACAAGTGCTGGCTAGGCTTAAGGTATACGGCTAACTCTTTGCACTCTTTGCATAAAGGGTTAGGCACCCATAGGGGTGAAGAGCTAGCTTTCACCCCTCTACTCTGTACTTGGACATTTAGGACTAGATCCTTTGTTGTACAGTGCGGAGCCTCTCCATAACCCCATGCTCCAAGCGACCAGGCACTTCTTGTCTGTCCTCCGTAAATGGGTAATGCCTTCTTCCCCAACTACAGTCGTGCATGCGCATTCAGACGGGACAAGAGCGAAGAGCATAAAGCCTGCCCTGTGTGCATAACCATCATGTAACTAAAGACAGAAAAACAAACATGCAAGGGGCTCAAAAGTGCTGGCTAAGGCTTAAGGCATGGGCAAAAGTGCTGGCTAAGGCTTAAGGCATGGGCACAAGTGCTGGCTAAGGCTTAAGGCATGGGCACAAGTGCTGGCTAAGGCTTAAGGCATGGGCACAAGTGCTGGCTAAGGCTTAAGGCATGGGCACAAGTGCTGGCTAAGGCTTAAGGCATGGGCACAAGTGCTGGCTAAGGCTTAAGGCATGGGCACAAGTGCTGGCTAGGCTTAAGGCATGGGTACAAGTGCTGGCTAGGCTTAAGTCAACGGCACAAGTGCTGGCTATGCTTAAGGCATGGGCACAAGTGCTGGCTAACGCTTAAGGCATGGGCACAAGTGCTGGCTAAGGCTTAAGGCATGTGCACAAGTGCTGGATAAGGCTTAAGGCATGGGCACAAGTGCTGGCTAAGGCTTAAGGCATGGGCACAAGTGCTGGCTAAGGCTTAAGGCATGGGCACAAGTGCTGGCTAAGGCTTAAGGCATGGGCATAAGTGCTGGCTAAGGCTTAAGGCATGGGCACAAGTGCTGGCTAGGCTTAAGGCATACGGCTAACTCTTTGCACTCTTTGCATAAAGGCTTAGGCACCCATAGGGGTGAAGAGCTAGCTTTCACCCCTCTACTCTGTACTTGGACATTTAGGACTAGATCCTTTGTTGTACAGTGCGGAGCCTCTCCATAACCCCATGCTCTAAGCGACCAGGCACTTCTTGTCTGTCCTCCGTAAATGGGTAATGCCTTCTTCCCCAATTACAGTCGTGCATGCGCATTCAGACGGGACAAGAGCGAAGAGCGTAAAGCCTGCCCTGTGTGCATAACCATCATGTAACTAAAGACAGAAAAACAAACATGCAAGGGGCTCAAAAGTGCTGGCTAAGGCTTAAGGCATGGGCACAAGTGCTGGCTAGGCATAAGGCAAGGCATGGGCACAAGTGCTGGCTAGGCATAAGGCATGGGCACAAGTGCTGGCTAGGCATAAGGCATGGGCACAAGTGCTGGCTAGGCATAAGGCATGGGCACAAGTGCTGGCTAAGGCTTAAGGCATGGGCACAAGTGCTGGCTAAGGCTTAAGGCATGGGCACAAGTGCTGGCTAAGGCTTAAGGCATGGGCACAAGTGCTGGCTAAGGCTTAAGGCATGGGCACAAGTGCTGGCTAGGCTTAAGGCATGGGTACAAGTGCTGGCTAGGCTTAAGGCAACGGCACAAGTGCTGGCTATGCTTAAGGCATGGGCACAAGTGCTGGCTAACGCTTAAGGCATGGGCACAAGTGCTGGCTAAGGCTTAAGGCATGTGCACAAGTGCTGGCTAAGGCTTAAGGCATGGGCACAAGTGCTGGCTAAGGCTTAAGGCATGGGCACAAGTGCTGGCTAAGGCTTAAGGCATGGGCACAAGTGCTGGCTAAGGCTTAAGGCATGGGCACATGTGCTGGCTAAGGCTTAAGGCATGGGCACAAGTGCTGGCTAAGGCTTAAGGCGTGGGCACAAGTGCTGGCTAGGCTTAAGGCAACGGCACAAGTGCTGGCTATGCTTAAGGCATGGGCACAAGTGCTGGCTAGGCTTAAGGCATGGGCACAAGTGCTGGCTAGGCATAAGGCATGGGCACAAGTTCTGGCTAGGCATAAGGCATGGGCACAAGTGCTGGCTAGGCATAAGGCATGGGCACAAGTGCTGGCTAGGCATAAGGCATGGGCACAAGTGCTGGCTAAGGCTTAAGGCATGGGCACAAGTGCTGGCTAAGGCTTAAGGCATGGGCACAAGTGCTGGCTAAGGCTTAAGGCATGGGCACAAGTGCTGGCTAAGGCTTAAGGCATGGGCACAAGTGCTGGCTAAGGCTTAAGGCATGGGCACAAGTGCTGGCTAAGGCTTAAGGCATGGGCACAAGTGCTGGCTAAGGCTTAAGGCATGGGCACAAGGGCTGGCTAGGCATAAGTCATGGACACAAGTGCTGGCTAAGGCTTAAGGCATGGGCACATGTGCTGGCTAAGGCTTAAGGCATGGGCACAAGTGCTGGCTAAAGCTTAAGGCATGGGCACAAGTGTTGGCTAGGCATAAGGCATGGGCACAAGTGCTGGCTAAGGCTTAAGGCATATGCACAAGTGCTGGATAAGGCTTAAGGCATGGGCACAAGTGCTGGCTAAGGCTTAAGGCATGGGCACAAGTGCTGGCTAAGGCTTAAGGCATGGGCACAAGTGCTGGCTAAGGCTTAAGGCATGGGCATAAGTGCTGGCTAAGGCTTAAGGCATGGGCACAAGTGCTGGCTAGGCTTAAGGCATACGGCTAACTCTTTGCACTCTTTGCATAAAGGGTTAGGCACCCATAGGGGTGAAGAGCTAGCTTTCACCCCTCTACTCTGTACTTGGACATTTAGGACTAGATCCTTTGTTGTACAGTGCGGAGCCTCTCCATAACCCCATGCTCCAAGCGACCAGGCACTTCTTGTCTGTCCTCCGTAAATGGGTAATGCTTTCTTCCCCAATTACAGTCGTGCATGCGCATTCAGACGGGACAAGAGCGAAGAGCGTAAAGCCTGCCCTGTGTGCATAACCATCATGTAACTAAAGACAGAAAAACAAACATGCAAGGGGCTCAAAAGTGCTGGCTAAGGCTTAAGGCATGGGCACAAGTGCTGGCTAGGCATAAGGCAAGGCATGGGCACAAGTGCTGGCTAGGCATAAGGCATGGGCACAAGTGCTGGCTAGGCATAAGGCATGGGCACAAGTGCTGGCTAGGCATAAGGCATGGGCACAAGTGCTGGCTAAGGCTTAAGGCATGGGCACAAGTGCTGGCTAAGGCTTAAGGCATGGGCACAAGTGCTGGCTAAGGCTTAAGGCATGGGCACAAGTGCTGGCTAAGGCTTAAGGCATGGGCACAAGTGCTGGCTAGGCTTAAGGCATGGGTACAAGTGCTGGCTAGGCTTAAGGCAACGGCACAAGTGCTGGCTATGCTTAAGGCATGGGCACAAGTGCTGGCTAACGCTTAAGGCATGGGCACAAGTGCTGGCTAAGGCTTAAGGCATGTGCACAAGTGCTGGCTAAGGCTTAAGGCATGGGCACAAGTGCTGGCTAAGGCTTAAGGCATGGGCACAAGTGCTGGCTAAGGCTTAAGGCATGGGCACAAGTGCTGGCTAGGCTTAAGGCAACGGCACAAGTGCTGGCTATGCTTAAGGCATGGGCACAAGTGCTGGCTAGGCTTAAGGCATGGGCACAAGTGCTGGCTAGGCATAAGGCATGGGCACAAGTTCTGGCTAGGCATAAGGCATGGGCACAAGTGCTGGCTAGGCATAAGGCATGGGCACAAGTGCTGGCTAGGCATAAGGCATGGGCACAAGTGCTGGCTAAGGCTTAAGGCATGGGCACAAGTGCTGGCTAAGGCTTAAGGCATGGGCACAAGTGCTGGCTAAGGCTTAAGGCATGGGCACAAGTGCTGGCTAAGGCTTAAGGCATGGGCACAAGTGCTGGCTAAGGCTTAAGGCATGGGCACAAGTGCTGGCTAAGGCTTAAGGCATGGGCACAAGTGCTGGCTAAGGCTTAAGGCATGGGCACAAGTGCTGGCTAAGGCTTAAGGCATGGGCACAAGTGCTGGCTAGGCATAAGGCATGGACACAAGTGCTGGCTAAGGCTTAAGGCATGGGCACATGTGCTGACTAAGGCTTAAGGCATGGGCACAAGTGCTGGCTAAAGCTTAAGGCATGGGCACAAGTGCTGGCTAGGCATAAGGCATGGGCACAAGTGCTGGCTAAGGCTTAAGGCATATGCGCAAGTGCTGGCTAAGGCTTAAGGCATGGGCACAAGTGATGGCTAAGGCTTAAGGCATGGGCACAAGTGCTGGCTAGGCTTAAGGCATGGGCACAAGTGCTGGCTAAGGCTAAAGGCATGGGCACAAGTGCTGGCTAGGCATAAGGCATGGGCACAAGTGCTGGCTAAGGCTTAAGGCATGGGCACAAGTGCTGGCTAATGCTTAAGGCATGGGCACAAGTGCTGGCTAAGGCTTAAGGCATGGGCACAAGTGCTGGCTAAGGCTTAAGGCATGGGCACAAGTGCTGGCTAAGGCTTAAGGCATGGGCACAAGTGCTGGCTAAGGCTTAAGGCATGGGCACAAGTACTGGCTAGGCTTAAGGCATGGGCACAAGTGCTGGCTATGATTAAGGCAACGGCACAAGTGCTGGCTATGCTTAAGGCAACGGCACAAGTGCTGGCTAGGCTTAAGGCATGGGCACAAGTGCTGGCTAGGATTAAGGCATGAGCACAAGTGCTGGCTAGGCATAAGGCATGGGCACAAGTGCTGGCTAGGCATAAGGCATGGGCACAAGTGCTGGCTAGGCATAAGGCATGGGCACAAGTGCTGGTTAAGGCTTAAGGCATGGGCACAAGTGCTGGCTAAGGCTTAAGGCATGGGCACAAGTGCTGGCTAAGGCTTAAGGCATGGGCACAATTACTGGCTAGGCTTAAGGCATGGGCAGAAGTGCTGGCTAAGGCTTAAGGCAATGGCACAAGTGCTGGCTAGGCTTAAGGCAACGGCACAAGTGATGGCTAGGCTTAAGGCATGGGCACAAGAGATGGCTTGGCTTAAGGCATGGGTACAAGTGCTGGCTAGGCATAAGGCATGGGCACAAGTGCTGGCTAGGCTTAAGGCATGGGCACAAGTGCTGGCTAAGGCTTAAGGCATGGGCACAAGTGCTGGCTAGGCATAAGGCATGGGCACAAGTGCTGGCTAGGCATAAGGCATGGGCACAAGTGCTGGCTAGGCATAAGGCATGGGCACAAGTGCTGGCTAAGGCTTAAGGCATGGGCACAAGTGCTGGCTAAGGCTTAAGGCATGGGCACAAGTGCTGGCTAAGGCTTAAGGCATGGGCACAAGTGCTGGCTAAGGCTTAAGGCATGGGCACAAGTGCTGGCTAGGCTTAAGGCATGCGTACAAGTGCTGGCTAGGCTTAAGGCAACGGCACAAGTGCTGGCTATGCTTAAGGCATGGGCACAAGTGCTGGCTAACGCTTAAGGCATGGGCACAAGTGCTGGCTAAGGCTTAAGGCATGTGCACAAGTGCTGGCTAAGGCTTAAGGCATGGGCACAAGTGCTGGCTAAGGCTTAAGGCATGGGCACAAGTGCTGGCTAAGGCTTAAGGCATGGTCACAAGTGCTGGCTAAGGCTTAAGGCATGGGCACATGTGCTGGCTAAGGCTTAAGGCATGGGCACAAGTGCTGGCTAAGGCTTAAGGCATGGGCACAAGTGCTGGCTAGGCTTAAGGCAACGGCACAAGTGCTGGCTATGCTTAAGGCATGGGCACAAGTGCTGGCTAGGCTTAAGGCATGGGCACAAGTGCTGGCTAGGCATAAGGCATGGGCACAAGTTCTGGCTAGGCATAAGGCATGGGCACAAGTGCTGGCTAGGCATAAGGCATGGGCACAAGTGCTGGCTAGGCATAAGGCATGGGCACAAGTGCTGGCTAAGTCTTAAGGCATGGGCACAAGTGCTGGCTAAGGCTTAAGGCATGGGCACAAGTGCTGGCTAAGGCTTAAGGCATGGGCACAAGTGCTGGCTAAGGCTTAAGGCATGGGCACAAGTGCTGGCTAAGGCTTAAGGCATGGGCACAAGTGCTGGCTAAGGCTTAAGGCATGGGCACAAGTGCTGGCTAAGGCTTAAGGCATGGGCACAAGTGCTGGCTAAGGCTTAAGGCATGGGCACAAGTGCTGGCTAAGGCTTAAGGCATGGGCACAAGTGCTGGCTAAAGCTTAAGGCATGGGCACAAGTGCTGGCTAGGCATAAGGCATGGACACAAGTGCTGGCTAGGCATAAGGCATGGGCACAAGTGCTGGCTAAGGCTTAAGGCATGGGCACATGTGCTGGCTAAGGCTTAAGGCATGGGCACAAGTGCTGGCTAAAGCTTAAGGCATGGGCACAAGTGCTGGCTAGGCATAAGGCATGGGCACAAGTGCTGGCTAAGGCTTAAGGCATATGCACAAGTGCTGGCTAAGGCTTAAGGCATGGGCACAAGTGCTGGCTAAGGCTTAAGGCATGGGCACAAGTGCTGGCTAGGCTTAAGGCATGGGCACAAGTGCTGGCTAAGGCTTAAGGCATGGGCACAAGTGCTGGCTAGGCATAAGGCATGGGCACAAGTGCTGGCTAAGGCTTAAGGCATGGGCACAAGTGCTGGCTAAGGCTTAAGGCATGGGCACAAGTGCTGGCTAAGGCTTAAGGCATGGGCACAAGTGCTGGCTAAGGCTTAAGGCATGGGCACAAGTGCTGGCTAAGGCTTAAGGCATTTTGCACAAGTGCTGGCTAAGGCTTAAGGCATGGGCACAAGTGCTGGCTAAGGCTTAAGGCATGGGCACAAGTACTGGCTAGGCTTAAGGCATGGGCACAAGTGCTGGCTATGCTTAAGGCAACGGCACAAGTGCTGGCTATGCTTAAGGCAACGGCACAAGTGCTGGCTAGGCTTAAGGCATGGGCACAAGTGCTGGCTAGGCTTAAGGCATGAGCACAAGTGCTGGCTAGGCATAAGGCATGGGCACAAGTGCTGGCTAGGCATAAGGCATGGGCACAAGTGCTGGCTAGGCATAAGGCATGGGCACAAGTGCTGGTTAAGGCTTAAGGCATGGGCACAAGTGCTGGCTAAGGCTTAAGGCATGGGCACAAGTGCTGGCTAAGGCTTAAGGCATGGGCACAAGTGCTGGCTAAGGCTTAAGGCATGGGCACAAGTGCTGGCTAAGGCTTAAAGCATGGGCACAAGTGCTGGCTAAGGCTTAAGGCATGGGCACAAGTACTGGCTAGGCTTAAGGCATGGGCACAAGTGCTGGCTATGCTTAAGGCAACGGCACAAGTGCTGGCTATGCTTAAGGCAATGGCACAAGTGCTGGCTAGGCTTAAGGCATGGGCACAAGTGCTGGCTAGGAATAAGGCATGAGCACAAGTGCTGGCTAGGCATAAGGCATGGGCACAAGTGCTGGCTAGGCATAAGGCATGGGCACAAGTGCTGGCTAGGCATAAGGCATGGGCACAAGTGCTGGTTAAGGCTTAAGGCATGGGCACAAGTGCTGGCTAAGGCTTAAGGCATGGGCACAAGTGCTGGCTAAGGCTTAAGGCATGGGCACAAGTGCTGGCTAAGGCTTAAGGCATGGGCACAAGTACTGGCTAGGCTTAAGGCATGGGCAGAAGTGCTGGCTAAGGCTTAAGGCAACGGCACAAGTGCTGGCTAGGCTTAAGGCAACGGCACAAGTGATGGCTATGCTTAAGGCATGGGCACAAGAGATGGCTAGGCTTAAGGCATGGGCACAAGTGCTGGCTAAGGCTTAAGGCATGGGCACAAGTGCTGGCTAAGGCTTAAGGCATGGGCACATGTGCTGGCAAAAGGCTTAAGGCATGGGCACAAGTGCTGGCTAAGGCTTAAGGCATGGGCACAAGTGCTGGCTAGGCTTAAGGCAACGGCACAAGTGCTGGCTATGCTTAAGGCATGGGCACAAGTGCTGGCTAGGCTTAAGGCATGGGCACAAGTGCTGGCTAGGCATAAGGCATGGGCACAAGTTCTGGCTAGGCATAAGGCATGGGCACAAGTGCTGGCTAGGCATAAGGCATGGGCACAAGTGCTGGCTAGGCATAAGGCATGGGCACAAGTGCTGGCTAAGGCTTAAGGCATGGGCACAAGTGCTGGCTAAGGCTTAAGGCATGGGCACAAGTGCTGGCTAAGGCTTAAGGCATGGGCACAAGTGCTGGCTAAGGCTTAAGGCATGGGCACAAGTGCTGGCTAAGGCTTAAGGCATGGGCACAAGTGCTGGCTAAGGCTTAAGGCATGGGCACAAGTGCTGGCTAAGGCTTAAGGCATGGGCACAAGTGCTGGCTAAGGCTTAAGGCATGGGCACAAGTGCTGGCTAAGGCTTAAGGCATGGGCACAAGTGCTGGCTAAAGCTTAAGGCATGGGCACAAGTGCTGGCTAGGCATAAGGCATGGGCACAAGCGCTGGCTAGGCATAAGGCATGGGCACAAGTGCTGGCTAAGGCTTAAGGCATGGGCACATGTGCTGGCTAAGGCTTAAGGCATGGGCACAAGTGCTGGCTAAAGCTTAAGGCATGGGCACAAGTGCTGGCTAGGCATAAGGCATGGGCACAAGTGCTGGCTAAGGCTTAAGGCATATGCACAAGTGCTGGCTAAGGCTTAAGGCATGGGCACAAGTGCTGGCTAAGGCTTAAGGCATGGGCACAAGTGCTGGCTAGGCTTAAGGCATGGGCACAAGTGCTGGCTAAGGCTTAAGGCATGGGCACAAGTGCTGGCTAGGCATAAGGCATGGGCACAAGTGCTGGCTAAGGCTTAAGGCATGGGCACAAGTGCTGGCTAAGGCTTAAGGCATGGGCACAAGTGCTGGCTAAGGCTTAAGGCATGGGCACAAGTGCTGGCTAAGGCTTAAGGCATGGGCACAAGTGCTGGCTAAGGCTTAAGGCATGGGCACAAGTGCTGGCTAAGGCTTAAGGCATGGGCACAAGTACTGGCTAGGCTTAAGGCATGGGCACAAGTGCTGGCTATGCTTAAGGCAACGGCACAAGTGCTGGCTATGCTTAAGGCAACGGCACAAGTGCTGGCTAGGCTTAAGGCATGGGCACAAGTGCTGGCTAGGCTTAAGGCATGAGCACAAGTGCTGGCTAGGCATAAGGCATGGGCACAAGTGCTGGCTAGGCATAAGGCATGGGCACAAGTGCTGGCTAGGCATAAGGCATGGGCACAAGTGCTGGTTAAGGCTTAAGGCATGGGCACAAGTGCTGGCTAAGGCTTAAGTCATGGGCACAAGTGCTGGCTAAGGCTTAAGGCATGGGCACAAGTGCTGGCTAAGGCTTAAGGCATGGGCACAAGTACTGGCTAGGCTTAAGGCATGGGCAGAAGTGCTGACTAAGGCTTAAGGCAACGGCACAAGTGCTGGCTAGGCTTAAGGCAACGGCACAAGTGATGGCTAGGCTTAAGGCATGGGCACAAGAGATGGCTAGGCTTAAGGCATGGGCACAAGTGCTGGCTAGGCATAAGGCATGGGCACAAGTGCTGGCTAAGGCTTAAGGCATGGGCACAAGTGCTGGCTAGGCATAAGGCAAGGCATGGGCACAAGTGCTGGCTAGGCATAAGGCATGGGCACAAGTGCTGGCTAGGCATAAGGCATGGGCACAAGTGCTGGCTATGCATAAGGCATGGGCACAAGTGCTGGCTAAGGCTTAAGGCATGGGCACAAGTGCTGGCTAAGGCTTAAGGCATGGGCACAAGTGCTGGCTAAGGCTTAAGGCATGGGCACAAGTGCTGGCTAAGGCTTAAGGCATGGGCACAAATGCTGGGTAAGGCTTAAGGCATGGGCACAAGTGCTGGCTAAGGCTTAAGGTATGGGCACAAGTGCTGGCTAAGGTTTAAGGCATGGGCACAAGTGCTGGCTAAGGTCTAAGGCATGGGCATAAGTGCTGGCTAAGGCTTAAGGCATGGGCACAAGTGCTGGCTAAGGCTTAAGGCATGGGCACAAGTGCTGGCTAAGGCTTAAGGCATGGGCATAAGTGCTGGCTAAGGCTTAAGGCATGGGGCACAAGTGCTGGCTAGGCTTTAGGCATACGGCTAACTCTTTGCACTCTTTTCATAAAGGGTTAGGCACCCATAGGGGTGAAGAGCTATCTTTCACCCCTCTACTCTGTACTTGGACATTTAGGACTAGATCCTTTGTTGTACAGTGCGGAGCCTCTCCATAACCCCATGCTCCAAGCGACCAGGCACTTCTTGTCTGTCCTCCGTAAATGGGTAATGCCTTCTTCCCCAATTACAGTCGTGCATGCGCATTCAGACGGGACAAGAGCTAAGAGCGTAAAGCCTGCCCTGTGTGCATAACCATCATGTAACTAAAGACAGAAAAACAAACATGCAAGGGGATCAAAAGTGCTGGCTAAGGCTTAAGGCATGGGCAAAAGTGCTGGCTAAGGCTTAAGGCATGGGCACAAGTGCTGGCTAAGGCTTAAGGCATGGGCACAAGTGCTGGCTAAGGCTTAAGGCATGGGCACAAGTCCTGGCTAAGGCTTAAGGCATGGGCACAAGTGCTGGCTAAGGCTTAAGGCATGGGCACAAGTGCTGGCTAAGGCTTAAGGCATGGGCACAAGTGCTGGCTAGGCTTAAGGCATGGGTACAAGTGCTGGCTAGGCTTAAGGCAACGGCACAAGTGCTGGCTATGCTTA